>NC_009916.1:2025996-2067354 GCF_000002415.2 Plasmodium vivax | reverse complement strand
GACCCCAAAGTACTCTTAAAAGAACTGATTCCAAAAGAAGAAGTCTCAGTACCAGGACAAAAAAACTTAACTGGAAGTTCTAGTATTTCATTTTTAGGTTTGCCTGACAAACGTACTGCTTCAACTGCTGCTTCAGTAGCAGGAGTCTCTCTCTTAGGATTAGCTCTGTATAGAGTAAGAAGAAACGCCATTTAATAATATGAGTTCCACTTTGTAATATTAATAATTTTATACCATTAAAGGTATAAAATTCTATCCTTTATATATGTATTTTTTTTTCTTTTTAAGTTTACTCCACTTAATACATGGATTCACAGAGGAAACAGAAGTATGAACAATGCTATGTATAATTTAGATGGAGGGAATACAAACCAATTATTCTCCCATATATCACAATCGCCAGACATGAACCACGAAGATGCTGCCTATTATTTATCTTACAGTTCCGCTTAAAATGATACTACACTTTGTAAAACATTTTAATCTGTGCCAAACTAATAAATATTATTATTAAAAGGAATATTACCATGTTCAAAAGGGGCATGACAAATTCTTTAATTTACGAAGTGCTTGGAAAAAATGTTACGGCCTTCATAAATAAATAAACAAATTATTCAGACAAATAAAAGGCGGAATCGTGTCATATTCATGAAGGTAATAATAATATATATGTTATATTAACCCCTATACAAAAATAAACATTCACGTTACATCAATAGCTACTTTTAAAATACTTTTATTATATTATCTAATAATCATTATATTAAAAAGTTGAGTATTTTCTTATTTACGGGGTTCGATATAGACAAACCACTTATACAATGTATTAATATATGATAAATGATACATTCAAACTAATGATATTATTTAAAATGCATAACCATCATTTTAGAGAAGCAATCAGAAATTATAAAAATGATGAATACATAAACAATTTTATTAACAAATTGTGTTTTTATAAAAAAGTATCACTGGGGAAACAAATAATTTGTTGAATAAAATAGCTATCACATTTGTAGAAATTCCAAAAGAACAAAAAAAAAAAACAATGATACACATTTTAATAATAAGCATAAATGAAAATAAAAAAAGTTGAAACAAATATAACGATTATAATATATAAAGCTAGAGATCAGTATATATAGTGTGTTTACTGCATAGAGGTATATGATAAAAACGCTCATTCTATATTTACATTCATATATCAAGCATGTACGCATTAACTTTATAATAATAATGTATTTTAAAAACTAATAATTGGAATAAATAATTATCATGTTATTTTACAGTTACCTTTTTCCATTTAACATCCTCTACACATCATACTATTTATTTCCTATGCTATGCCATTTCTTTACAAGAAAAAAATTTCTATTTAATGAGCATTATGCAAAACAGAAAAAATAAGTTAACGGTAATTTTATATGATAATTCAATTTTAGACGTATTACTATAATATATGTGTAAAATGTTCGCTATATTTTTCCATATGCAACTATTTTCGTGCTTTTCGTTAACCCCACTAGACCTTTTTGACGAAAGACTCTTTAATAATTCCATTTAGTTTTACAGAATCTGAAAAGTAATTTCTTAAAAAATTGTTTACTCACACAGCTTTACTTTATTACATATCAAATATGATTATGCTAGAATTCCCTTATATATTAATGTTGTTACTTCATTGAGTTGCACATATGTTCATTTATTCGATCGATAATTTATATTTACCCTATTGCGATTATTAAAACCCAGTCCATTTTCAAATAGGTCACCTTTTTAACAAATGGTATTTTTGGAACTCCCCAGCTGCGACAAATATCTTTGCCTATCTCAACATCTATTTCTTCCAAATCGTTACATGTTTCTTCCACTAACAGAATAGTCTCGCTGCAAACGTTCAATACATGATGGGCAGAGAAGACACATTTTTAAAATAATTACTTTGTTCGATGGTTGACAAAATAAAACTGTGCAATTAACTGGTTTTTCCCTTTTTAAGGGTTAACTTAACGAGGATGAGTAGTGCAAACTGTATGTGTTATCATCAGAATTACTGACTAACGATTCCTCACTTCCATATAACAATACAATGTCTTCGTAATCTAGGTTAGGTCTGATTTGCTGTCTCACTTTTGCTCGTGTTCGTAGCATGGAGCGTCCAAATGGAGTGAACTGACAAAGTGATTGCAAAAAAAATATCACATATATAGCAATATTTTCATATACGCTAGAAATTATGAAAAAGATAGATCACCACAAAGACTGCAAAACTCTCATTTTTAAGTGAACATTTTTTACCTTATATATAATATAAAAAATTAGGTACATTGCAAACATAAAAAGCAAAATTGGCATAATAACCTCGAGTGTAAAATAAAATCCATTCACTGTTAAACGATACATGAAGTTATCATTATCACCCGGAATAAAAAATTCGGATCCACGCAATCCTTCCCCTACATTCGCCGAAATTAAACCTTTTTCAGGACGCTCACGCTTAAGTTTTTCCATAATTTATATATATATATCGTCATTACGTTTAGGCTCTTTCTTTGCATCTCTAAATACATCATGAACCTCTTTAAAACATTCGTTTGAAGAATAAGTAAAAATAAGCCAAGGGTCTAATTGGAACAAAATACCTGCTGGGCGATATTTTTCATAATCATCAATACATCTTTTACAAATAAAACCCTCTTCTTTACATGAGTCTCTCCAAGTGTAGTATATGGGTATTTTGGGCCGAAGGTATTCACGGTATTTAAGGCAAGCTTCCTCTGTGTTAGCGATAATATCCCTTTTCGTTGATGCAAAATCTTCAAAAAAATCAAATAAATCCTTAATATCCTTCAAATAACTCATGTTAAAAATTAATTTGTCATCAGGATAGCATTTATAATCCTTATAAGGAATCTCCTTTTCAACAATTTTTGTCCATACACTATGAATCCTACGAATAACATTCTCCAGATCTCCCTCAAGTCCAAAAGTTTTAAGCTTATTATATACCTCATCACATAACCAGTAATTTAAATCATAGCAACGCTTCTTAACGAATTCGTCCGTAGCAGCATCCTCCTGATGTACCCACGATATATTTTTGCTTAGATTTTTAAATAAATGGCTATTCAAGCCATATCTTCTTTCTAAATCGTACAGTTCATTGTAATAGTTACTATACTCATATGTAGTCGCATTTTCCTTCAACTTCTCGTTAGCTACCCATGCAGGTAAAACACTAAGGTCAAAATTGAGCTAAAAATTGGAAAAAAAAAATATATATCATTATCCTAATACATATACTCACTATGCGAATTGCATGGTTCTCAATAAACTACGACATATATGCATATACAACACACGTAAAATGTCGCTTAAAAATAAAAGTTAAAATTAGTATTAACATGTACTGGTTCACGCCTTGACATTATTGGATTATTTTTCTTTAATTCTTATATATACCAATTTTGAAAATTTGGTTACATTTATGCCTAATTGTCTTCTTAATTTTACAATCATAAATGCTTGTAGAAGTTCCAATTAGTTCTTGCTACTAATTTCTCATTATATATAAAAATTTCTTACTAACAAATATGACAATAATTTGTTATTGAATATTTTCTAATAATATTAATATATTTCTTTCTAATCATCTAACGCTTAAAATGAAAATAAACATTTCACAATTTTCAAAATAAACTCATAAAAATTTATATATTCATAAAAAAAAAGGAAAATTTTCCGTAAAACACTCCTTTACAAATATGATTAAAAATATTTCAAAAATGTTTTTGTTAAAGAATAATTGTCCATAATATAGGCGTATAAAAAACACATACTCATAACTATAGCAGTGATGGAAGATATAAAAATTTTTATTGATAAGGAAAAAAGATAAACTTTTTTTATCAATGCATGATTTTTTCGTATGTCCAAGCATAGCTAGATATCGCTTTAAACTATCCAGTGTATAATCCGACCCTAGTAATGAGTGTATAATTATATTTATTTAATACATTTATTTGAACAAACTGTGAAAAAATGATTTATTTTAAAATGTATTGCAATTATGAAACTACAATTATTCGCAATTGTTTTTTTAATATATTTATATATTTATATTTTTTCTTTTTTTTTTATCTCAACGAAAAAAAGGCTATTAAACAATATTTTCTATGGTTTGGGCGCTAATTTCATTACATTTCAAAGCACATAATTAAATTATGTATAAATTTATTTTCCATTTGTGCTTTTACGTAAATTTATAACCATTAGAAAATATAAAACAATAATTATTATAGGATTAACATCATTTTTAATTAATTTAATAAATTTAACTCCTTCACAAATACGTTTCAATTTTTTTCTTATTATTTTCTTTATTGTGCGCAGTACAATTTAATAAAAAGCTTGGTCTCATTACTGCCCTTCCTTTTTTTTTTTTTTCGGAATTTTTATAAAATAATTACTCTAAAATATATAACATTTAAAATAATAATTTAAGATTCTAAAATATTTTTTCTGATTAACAATGTATTTACATATTTTTTATTGTTTATTAAAAAATTGTTATATCTCTCTTACCACATTTTTTCGTTAGTGCAGGATTTTATATAATTTTCCCACTACGATCACGCACGGAATTTCCACACATCAAATAATTTTAAAAATGTATTTATGATAGAACCCATAATTCATGATTTCATGGACACAGTGATTTCTATGCACGTTTTATTTATACATCCAGTAATGTTCCTTTTGCTACATCCAACATATAATATTATTGAAATAGGATACATAAGCGCACTCATGAGCTTTAAAATTATCATTTTCGATAATACAAGTTTTCAGAGTAATGTAAAAGGATAATTCACATTTTTTTCACCTTTTAATTTTATTCATTATTTTTTCTATAGATCATTATTTACAGTTTTTCGTTTTTTGAATAATTACAAGCATCACAACTTTAGCCAGGTTTTTTCTTTCTTAAGATTTTATATCCCCTTTTATTGTACATGGCATTTTACGTTTTTCAATATAAACCTAAATTCTTATATAAAATTCGATTCACCTTAATTTTTATAATTAAATGGGTATCGTACCTTTTCCGTCTTTCGATGTGCTTATGACAACCATAGACGTATATTTATTATCTATATGTTAAGTAAACGTTTATAAATTTATGCTAAAAATGCTAAGTAAAAAAAACTGAACATGCATTATTCATATAAGAATTACGACATTCGGTAATTGTAACATTAACGCGTTCTATTTATAATATATGCATTTTCTTAAAAAAACGTAAGTCACGCAAATTATTCAATATTAATGATAATTCGTATAAGGCTTACGAGTACATATTAAGTTGAAAGAAGTACTTATAAATTCGTAGAAAATACGTATAATGTCCTAAATTTCTTTATTACCTAAAGTTATTTATATAAAGGAATTATTTATATGAATAAGTGTATTATCATGCTTACCCTTTTGAAAGTTCTAAATATAAGCCCTTAGCATTTGCTCCACAACGGGTTATAATATTTTTTCTTTTTTATCATTTCTATGATTTCATTTAACACACAATATTTCTTTGTTTTGGTTATATATATTTTAATAAATAAGGCAAATTTAAAAAAAAATTTATGATAGGATTTTCCCTTTTGTGCTATCTTTTTTTTCTTCATTAATATTTTATAAAATTGAAATATTCGTAAAAATATTGTATCATTAATATATCACTTTTAAATATGTGCATTTATAACATTATCTGGTGAAACAAACTTTACGTAAAAATTTTGCGTATAAAAATATATACAAAATTAGTATTCTTTTCTATACATCAAATATTGTTAGTTAAATAGGCTAAACAAACCGTTTTAGTTTTCCTACTAATTATAATTATCGTGATATTTAAATTGTGCCAAAATAATAAACTAAAAAATATTTCAAAAAATGGAATAAGCAAACAAAAAAATAAAAAAAAATTAATTATAAAAAATAATATAAGAAAACAAAAAAAAATTAATTACAAAAAACAAAGAGTATAAAGTTGTGTGTATAATTATATTTCCTAAAAACAACTCCTTCCTTATCTTTTTAAGAAGCAATATTCAAAAATATGGTCCTTTATATCTTTCCAAATTAAACGGCATTTCCTAGTATATTTCTTTATACATTTTTTATTTTATGCCATATTTAGATCGTTTTTAGCATGCACGCAAATACTTATATTCCATTTCGTTATTTTCATTATTTTAAGAATTTTCAAAATTCTTTAAAATTATAGTAGTATACAAACATATATATATATATGATATATCTGATATCGGTTCTGGAGCAGTTTTACTCACATATGCGTAACCCCCTACTCCAACACTTTTATTCATATAATTTTATTTCATTTTTATACTCATATAACGTGCACGATAGTTGGCTCTTTAATAATTTATGTGACACATAATATTTACAAACGATTTTGAAATTATATAAAAATTCACGAAAAGTGTACCCCGTCTTAATACATTTAGCTTAACGAACTCTTACATGCTGTTCTCAATGAATCGGGCATTTTAATAAATATTAATATGTATACTCATAATTAGTAATAAGAGTTCTGATCAGATTGATAATTCAAATAATACCGATCCGATTGAGAATCTAAAGATTCATTTTCTGATTCATACCTCGCTAACTCCTTTTCATACTCTTCGTAATAATTATGCTCAAATATTTTTTTTTTCCGTTTTCTTTTGGGAAATCTTGATTTCAATCCAGAAGACTAACACGAGAAAAAAAATGTAGAGCATATGAAAACGTATTAACATTGTAACTATTCATGTAAAAGAAAATTAAATTATAGCTACTAACACAATATTCATATTTCATAAAACCAAATGTGCAATTACTCTGTTGTAAATGATAAGGAAGAGAACTGTTCCAACTATAGCAGCAGCCATGACGATGTTTCGAATATAGTTTGAGTCTGACTGTTCATTCACCGTTTCTAAAGTACTAGGAGGAATCGTGATGATCGCAGGGGCTGCATCACTACTAGTCTCTGAAGCATATTCTCTTACTGTATGAACCCCCTGTCCAGGCACTCCCACTCCAGTTAATGCAGTATCACGTCTTGTTGCTTCAACACCTGGACGTGCTGAACCTCCTTTATTTACTGAACTTTCTAAACCTGATGACCTTGTTGAACTTGATAAACCTCTCGATCCATCTCCACCTACTGTAATTCCTGCTAATCCTTTCGTTTCTTTATCCCTTTGAGAGCCATCAGCTGATAAACTTTTGCCAGTTCCAGACACTTTAGTGTCTACATTTGCAACCCTTGCTTGCGCTTGGGTTGGTGCACCTTTGACATTTGCGGATTGTCGAGGTGACGAATCCCCCAAAAGAAAACCGAAAAATGAAGTGTCACTACTTCCAGTTGCTTTAGCTTTGCACTGATTTGCTTTATATATGAGATCCTTTGGGTCATATTTAGCAGAATATGAACAATCAGCGTACTTAGGTGTAGGCGTAAAAAATGAAACGTTACAGTCACTATTCTTATACTTTTTATACAACGAGTCAATATAATTAAGATATGTAACATAGCTATTACATTTATCTTTAGTGTTAGCATTAACATTTTGTTTAATCTCATCATATTTGTTTAGATAAATATAAGAAATTTTCCTTTTGATTAATTCATCTAAGCTAGCCTTCTCATCAAAGTGTGATGTACATTTAAAATTGGGGATTTTTTTGTTTGCTTCTTCCCTTGCTTTAATAAGATCTTTAACAAAAGGAATTTTACCAAATTGTTCAGACGGTTTTTCTTTATATATTTTCCCTACTTCACCATATAACCAGTAGGGCAAATAACTACAATAGTTGATACGTTCTGTTGCATTTTTATGTTCAGCTATTTTTTCTGAAAAAAGCACTAATTTACTGCAAAGTTCTTTGACACCTGCATATTTTTTTTCATGACTACTCAATGTGCTACATAAACTATCAAATTTAGATGTTTTATTCTTTACAAAGAAAGTTTCATATATATTATTAAGTTTTAAGTCCTGTAAAGCCTTCTCCTAAAATGGAAAACAAAAAAATTATTACGGAAGCATTAAAATCATAGTTCCAACAAAAGACATTTTCATTTTGCTCCAAGCGAAACGAATAGCATAATAAAAAGTAAGGCATAAATAATGCTATAAAGATTATGTACATACCAAATCTGCGTTACTCGGTTGCGCCATTCTTTTTTAACTTATTATATGTAAACGGAATATCATAAGCCTTTTTTAATAAGAATTAGAGTATATAATTTAGAAAAAGAACTAATCATATATCTATATATCTATTTAATCGTTTACGTTATACTAAAATTATAAATGAGAAAACTTTGGGGGACATTATTATTTAATAATATTTTAGATCAAAGTATCCTGTGCTATTTGAATAATAAAGGCACCGTTCTTTTAATTATCACAATAACAGAATGAAATTACCAAAATTAAATACTAAAAATATACATAATTTTACAACCCATGTAGTAACATTTTAAATATTTAATTAATATATGTATTATATAATTATGCCTGTAATATTATATAAAAGGCATTTTTAATTTTTGTAATGTATTATAAATTTTATAATTTACCTTGTTAAATATTCTAAACAGAAAATTTATTTATATATAATAACGCAGTTGCGATATATTAAATTATTTAGCACTTCAGTTAGTGATGTCTATTTTCCTCCAGCACTTACCTCGTAACATAAGCAGGGGATAATCCTATCTAACATTAAATAAAATTATTTTAAATATTAAAATAACGAAAATGATAAAAAATATGTCTTATATATTATACAACAAATGAAATTATTGGGTAGTCCTAAAAATGTATATTTCGCAATTTTATTGTATATATTACTCCATGGTTTCATTACTTTTTAAAATTATATAACTGCAAAATGAGCTTTTCCATTCATATTTCTGTTCAATTTAATATTTAGACAATTTTTAAATTTTACCTGTTTCAATATTTACTTCGCCTTAAATGATAAATACTTTCTTTATATTAGCAACATTAAAAATAAATACATACCACCGTACTATTTTTTACAACATGCCTTTTTATAAAAAAAAATAAACTTTCTCATTTTGAATGGGGGAAAAAGCTCTAAATTTCTAACAGAAGAAATATATGGCTGCAGACTTAGCAGCATATTGACGTAATCTGCATATTATTTTACAAACCTGCGTTTATCCAACCTTTGTTATTAGCAGTATAAATAATAGTCTAATTGAACAATTACATTATAATTTTTTTATATATTACTTTTCAAATATTTTTTCTTTCTTTTTATATAATCAATAAAACGCTAAACAAATCGTAACTACAAAATTATTAATAAAATAACTAATAGAAAATTCTTATGTTTTTTCTCAATATGCTATTCTAATTGGGAATACAAAAGTGTTATATTATAAGATATACAATAATATTGCAGAGTCTTAAGTACATTTTCAGGAATGTATCATTTTATTTACATTCAGCAGTGTATATTAAAATAAATTATAGCTATAATTAGAACATACATTATATAGAATATTATTTTTCGTTTCCCAAAAGTGTATGTAAATATTTTATCATTTTATTTTAATTGTTCAATTATATTCACAATGTAAAATAAGACTTCATTTATTTAAATAAAAACTTTCTTTCATTACAGAAGAATGTTATATAATCATTCTATGAAACGTGCGTTTGTTTATTCTTTTACATTAATGTTATATAGTCTTCGCGTGGGCCTTTTTTTGGGACCCTTCTTTAATATACTCGTTATGGTCATAAATATTATAACAGTGGAAAAGTAAATACGAAGGAATAATAACTATTGCGAAAAAGAAGACTCATATTAACTAGCAGAATTCGTGAATTCCAAAAAATATAGTTTGCATATAACGCATTAAGATAATTTTACACCATAAATATTTATAAGAATGTTTTATTTTGAATTATCTCGGCAAATTGCTTCCTTACAATAATTTATTTTTAAGAAAGTACAATACATATTGTAATTTTTTTTTGTACTATGAATGATAAGAAATGCGTAATTTGAATAAATATTACACCTTTATTTCGATAATAAAGTGTAAAAAAAATCTTTGTACATGTTAGTATAAGACAATAAATGATCATATTTTAAAATAAAACGATTCATTAAAACACTGTATATGTAACATCAAAAAATTATGTAAAGTGTAGAAATACCATGACATCCTAAAGTGCATACATTCCAACACATAATTAGCATAATATAGCAATTCTTAAAAATATAGCTTAAATTTCATCAATTCATTTTAGAATCAAAAAAAAAACAAATGCATTTCCTTAAATAAACTATAATATTAACCATTATAAAGGGAATTTACGTACTCTCTAATTGTAAATTAAATTACCAAAAAATTTAAGATACTGAATAGTGCACAATATAATATATTCCGTTGTAAATATATAAAAAATAAACCTTTAAAGGATTATTACGTTTTAGCCACCGAGTTAACACACTATAAATATAACAGAAATCGCGCTTGACATATCATCAAATAAAGATCTCATATCACTTTTCACATAGAAAACATCTTAAAATGAATTAACAACACTAAGAATATATATAAAGTAAAAATGATAAAACCATTGGAACACAATAACGACTAATGTACCTAATAGTAATACTAAATAATTCATTATATATACCTTTCCTAACTGTTAAAATATTTTATCTTCTACAAAAGGTATAGAATATTCAAAGTTAGCCTTATAATTATTTACTTAAAATTAATAGAGAATCACTTAAGAAATAGAACTTACTTTTGTAAGTGCAATTTACATCTATAAACAAAGGGATAACAAAAAAAATAAAATTACTTCCCTTTTTTAAGGAGCTGTAGAATTACAAATGCAACTTATTATAATGGGCTATATTTGCGATGACACCTTTCATATGTTCCATAAATTTATGGTATAAAACATAAATATAATAAATTTATATATGCGTAAATAAGTTAATAAATAAATTATGATTCGGGCAAAATATCAATATATTAACACCTATACCAAGATAAAATAGTAATTTTATTAATATATTTATTCGACACAAGAATTGCAAGCACATTATTAAATTAAAATTATAATGAAAAATCATGAACCCCTTTTTTTTTTATGTGTTATTTAGTCTATGATTTTATAGGAGGAAATATATATGGTATTTATTTGCTATATTTTACTACTAGTTCAATGATTTTTTTTTTTTTACACATATATGCAAATAGCAACTTCCAGAACAAGTTTTATTTCGCTTGTCAATGCTTTTCAATGTAACATCACCCCTTCGCTATTTTACTTGTTTTTTTTTTGGTATATATAGACTTTACAAGCTTATGCATATTTTATTACGACTTAATTCTCAAACCTCATATTTGGCCACATTTCCACTGATGATGTACTTATTTAACACATACTGATGTGACAAATGCCTAAACACATATCAGTCAATTCCCTTTTTCTTGATGCTATTTCTATAAATAATGATATGCATTAATTGTATTACTTAATCTGATATATATATATTTTTTTAAAACACTCTATTGTTACGCTAAAACACATTTATAGCTTTTATTATTATAACTATTTGTGCTTACCGAATAGTAATAATGGAAAAAAATAACCTCCATGTTGCAAATATGACTATATATACATAAATTATATTCTGATTTTATTTAATTAAACAAAGCATAACAAAAGTCTATATTATAAAAATTAATGGAACGAATGTTTCGAGGACCTAACAACTACACTAGTCTTTACAAACAATACACCTCTCGTTGGTGCGCAGATAGTTATCATAAATATAAAGAGGAAATTGAAAAAAAAATTAATGAATTTCATCCAAATGGACAAAGGAATTTTTGCCAAAAGTGTAATAGTATAAGACAACACATATTTCATAGAAATGATGAGTTCAATTATTATTGCAAAAATGATCCATTACATGGTAAATTTATTCAAGAAGACCGAATAAATGATTTTATAACACAATGTCCTGAATTAAAACAATGTCGTCCCCATCACGCAAATCGTTTTAGGAAACCTGTTACATCAACGCGTCCAACAGTAGGTCACTGCGAAAAAAATGGTGATTGTAATAGAGGAGCAGTGCCAACAAAAGGAGTAGTTGGTAAAGCCCAAACAGGGCCTGTTATAGTGTCTCCTGGAATAAGAGAACCTGAAGAGAAAGTATCATTAGGGAAAGACACAAGTTATGGTGAAGGTGAAAGAACAAGACTTGCAAAAGTAGTTTCGAAACCCCGAGAAGGGACAATGCATTCTCGTAGTAGTAGTATGCATGTTGGTGCATCAGAACCCAATGTTGGTCATTCCTCTAGTACCTTTGAATTAGGACAGACTAAGACACAGCATTTATCGCCCTTACCTCTGTCCGCGAGTAGTGCATTAAGTGGCGGTCAGAGTCGTTATTCTGCACAAAATAGCTATGCCGGGGAATCTGGTGCATTTGCTACATCTGAAAGAAAAACTTTAGAAACGAAAATTGTTCAGGATCAACTGGGTAATGCTCAACATATAAGAGACAATCCTTCTTATGCTCAAGATGTTGATGGTAAAATAGTTCATAATCCAGCCCAAGTCGACACAGATCTTGCATCTAGAGAAGCTGTTAATGGGCATCTTACTGGAACAACTTTTATTAATGGAGTTTCTTATGGTGAAGGTGTTCCTTTTAATGCTCTTCATCAAGAAGCTATAGGTAGTGGAGACGATCTCGGTGGGGTGCCTAGTAGCAGAAGTACTTGTGGTAAAACAGCTGATGGAATAAATCATTGTAGTGAAGGACAAGATAATGGAATACACATTGCTGCAAATCGTGCTGCCGGTGATGATACCCAACGTACCTCTCTGAATGTAGAAAATATAAAAGATTTTGTTAGACAAGTTATGAACCTTGTAACATCTCAGGAAACACAAGCTATAGGAAAAGCTGGTGATTCTACATTTCCGCATATAGGTGATGCTGCTCAATTTCCTGAGTCTTTCCTGCAAAAACTAACAGAGCTAGGAGTGAAACTCCCAGAAGTATTAGAACATGGACAACAAGTTCATTTAGGAACGCAAGGCCAGCTACATATGCAATCATATTCAAACCAGGAAAGATTTTCACGTCTTACCGAATTCTTAGGTAAAGTATTACAAGCAAAACGTGAAGGTAAACATTCTTCCAAAGATGTAATTTTTTTTCAAACTGCATTTTTCAAAAAGTTGCAATATAAAAAATAATGATTATCCCTCGAAGTGGGTCTACTTAACGAAAGAAACACAGCCACATCGGGGAATATATTATAATACACATCCATTATTTTCTAATCGAATTACAGGTCGATATGACGATGATCTTTTCTCTGAAGTAGCTCAGTTAATGGCTAATCATGGTAATGGTGAAAATATAGCTAATGGAGAAACATTATCATATGACACGGGTAATGACGTTGGCATGCTTAATGAAGAAGACCCAATGATGGTATATAAAAAATATGCCACAATGGCTTTAGCACCCACGGGAGTTATTATGTTGATGACACTCCTTACTAAAGTAAGCTCAAGCACATTTCATTAAAAGAAGCACTTATATTTTGATTATTTATGATGAATAATTATTACACGCCTTTTTTTTTCATAGTTCACTCCCTTAGGAATGTTTTTTACGAAGAAAAACAGAAACAAACGAAATGACATGAAAGAAAAAATAGAGAGGTTACTACTATCAGAATCTCCGGTTGCAACAGAAGAAAATAATATCAATTTTGCATATAGTCCTCAATATTGGGAAACGTGATTATGTGAATGTTGAAATACTGACAGTTCATGTGTTTCGTTAAACATTATATGAGTACAAACTAATATTTCGTTCCACTAATTTTTTTTAATTGCATTTTTGATACCAAATTAACGTATCAATGATTGCATGGTATATTTAAAGATTTATAGTTATAAAAAATATATATGCAAAAATTGTGTTGCTCTATCCTTATTAGAATAAATCGATACATAGTGATGTATTTTGTTACAATTTATAAACGTTACATGTTCTTTGAATGCCTCTAACATTTTATATATTAAAACGATTTTCCAACAGTACATATATGTACCTTTAAATTCAACCCAATTGTGTGCAATCCTTTGTATATTTAATATTACTTTTTTAACCTAAAACGAAATAAACTTTTTGGTATTCATTACTTTAACACTAATAATTGATTTTTTCCTATTAAGCTAAGTTAAAATATTTTTTAAAAAAACATTTTACAGCGTCATTACGTGCTTTTTTTTTTTTTTTTGCCGGTATGACATGTTGGGTATTTTCCCTATTTGTAAAAAATAAAACATCCAACAGAAATCGACCACTAAACCAATTCGTTGGAATATGTTTCTTATCACATAAATAATCAATCGAATTTTTCCATTTAAGTGATAAATTTTTACCAAAATATTGAAACTTTTTTTAAGCTACAAATTATCATTCTATATGGAAAGGATACAAAAATGATATTGACATGGGTACATAAAATGCATGAACTTGAGGATAAATCGCCATAAATAAAATATATAAATTTTAAAAATGTAAATTCTATATTTTGCAAAAAATTTATAAAATACTGCAAGAAATCCGATGTCGAAAAAATAATAAAAAATAAAATATATCAATATAGTAACAATTATTAACATGCATATATGGCGCGAATTTCTTAAAGATTTTTACGAAGTGAAGGCCTACATTGTTAAACGTTACATAATATTCCCCAAAAGGAGTTGCTATTTTTGTTTAAAGAATTAATTCCTTGAAATTAACATTAATTTTTGTGGAACATTAATTAGTTTTAGTAATTTTTTTGAAAAGAATAAATAAACGACGCGATCATAATGTAATGATGTAAAATTAGTATCTATATCATAAATAATGTTAATTAATCCAATTATTGGATAGCTTTGGGTTAAAATTGTACATATTTTTTCAAAAATTAGTTTCATTTTTCTGAATGAACTTTCTAAAATAGCCAAAGACAACATATATCTCAATTTCTATTCATATCGCTATTTAGATTTCTTAAACAGACTATATGATTTATCATTACACTGCACTGCTGCGTTTTTTTGCATATTAACTGAGAAGTGTATATTTATTTTTCTATATATTTATTTTTTTTTTCTTCATCTATTAGTAGTTCCTGTTTAAATGTAATTCTTTTTTTATTTGTTAATATGATCATGTATATGCATTTTTCTTTAATGTACCTATTTTGAGTATTAACGTAGAAATTAAATAACATTTTAGGTAACATTCATGCAAAAGATTTATATCTTCTCGTTTAATTATGCATCGTACAAAAAAATATATCGTCCTTGTAATTTTATCATTTTCATTTATTCGTAATCCTCCAAGGGTTTGTGCTCTTTAAGAAGTTATTTATAGTTAGATGTTATTCATAAAGCGTAACATTTATCATGTGTGTATTTACAGGTATGTCTTGAATTCATCATGTCGTTTGCTACTTAGTCTCTTACATATTTATTTGCAACAATATCATGTTTGGTGTTATATAGAGCATAATTCTTATCTTTGTGCGAAGAATCATTCGATATATTGCGAATATAATTTCGTCACTTAAGTGTATCACCTTTATATAACATCCAAAGGAATAGCATTTGTAATTTATTCCTAAATTTTTTGTGCCCATGTTCTTTTCCCTATATATTTTACACATCATGCGAAATTATTACTTATTAAATATGCCTGTTTTATTTTCATTGAGCTCAATTTTGTGATATCATTGAATAAAATCCCCGTAAATTTACATTTTTTTTTTAATGAGCCATCCTGCAAGCTATAAAAGAGTACTACTCCCCTTTTCAATTCTAAAACGTGTGTCCGTGTCTTTGTATCAATAAGATGAATGAGATAGCTTTCTTGTTCCATTATTTTATTAATCCTTAAACCATGCCCTTCAATTACGCTTGTTTCATCATTCATATCGTTTTGTATTTAATTTTTTATACTATAATTAATTTCTCATTAATGAATATAAAATTTTGTTTCTTTTTACCAACTGTTGATGTATATGCAAAATTGATATTATAATACACAACACAGATAAGTAGCTTAATTGTTTTTTTGTAAAAAGGGATTACTCAATAACGTGGAAGTATTACTTTTTAATCTAATACGAACATGTTCAAACTTGAAGGAAACCTCGTGAATTGATAGATTAACACATTTTATTTCTTTTCTTTTAAATAATGAGCCCTTCATCCTTTTTATTTACATTATAAAGTTCATTAAACAAGACAAAACATTATTTTCCAAAAAGTACAGTACAATATGAAATATCTTATAGGTGTTCATTATGAAAGAATCCAATTTAAAGCATTTACCTTCGGATAAATTTTATGTTGAGCTGAATAATAAAAAAGTTGTTGATATTTCTAATAGTTGCAAGAATTTTAGCACACTATTACCTCAAAACGAAAAAATTCAAACAATTTGCACCCAACTCATAACAAATATATTTTACTTCAGAGATGTACATAGTAAAAACGGAAGTTTTTTGGATAAGCATTGTTATGACTTGAATTATTGGTTACATGATCAACTATCTATGTTTTTAGGTCGAAAAGCGAATAATGCAAACATTTATGCTCTCTTTACAGAATTTAAAAAAGTATGGGAGTCTCTTATTAATCAAGAATTATTTGATAATACTGATTATATATGTATGCCGAAACCCGAACTTTTTAAAATACCATTAGTAAAATATATGAAATATTTTTTGGATTACCTTGAAAATTATGAAACAATTAAAAATGAAATTACTACGTCTGGTGAAAAACCAAACAATTATTGCCCATATATTTCAGAAAGTGTTCAACTATATCATGCGTTTAAAGCATTATGTTCAACTGTTTTGAATAAATACTGCAACAAATATGTAAAAGATTATACAGAATATAATCCTAGAACGTTATTGCACATGTTATCATGTGAGGGAGGAGAAACAAGTAATATTCTTCATAATAAAGGGTTTATGCCAGAAAAGCTAAATTTTCAACGGTTTAACCCTAACTCAATGATCCCAGGTCTAAGTCACATACCAGATCTTCCAAATGTATTAATGCAGTCTCTGTCTGGTTTAATGGAAAATGGAATTGGCCCATTAAATTTAGAATCTCTTCTTAATACATTTCCATCCTTGTCAAATATGATTAACTCCAGTGCGTATAAGCAGTATGTCACGCCATTTTTTTATGGTATAGTTAGTCTTATCTTTTTTTTCATTTTCTATAAGGTAAATACAAAATATATTTTTAAATATGAACATTTTAAAACAGCATTAATAATTTATTGTTTTAAAATACGTACAATTATAAATTACGTCTAATTCATATATATGCATATCTTTTACTTTTTCTTTCTTAGTGTAGATCTTGTTTTTTCTGTTTTAATATTTTCAATAGAAGGAGAAGAAGACGTGGATATTTAAGCAATTTTGTCCCAACTGATTTCATGGGTGGCCCATTTGGATTACCATCCCCCATGATGCCTATGAACCCATACAGTTTACCTTATCAATCCATGTAAAAATAGTGTATACGACAGCTTTACTAAAAATAAGTTTATTTATCCCAAATAGTTATTAACTAACAAAGAAGGGTAAGCTCCAACTGAATTTTTGATAACAAATTTCAGAAGTTAAAACAAATATAGTAGATTACTATTTGTTTATCATAATAATGCAAAGGTAAAAATATACAAAGTACTGAAGATATTAGAATTTTAAAAAGGTGACTCCAAACAAAAAACGTGTTGTGCAATGAGAGATAATTTAGAAGATGCAATATTATATCACGAAAAAGACAACATCTATTGCAATTTCCATTTTAGAGATGAATACAGTTACGTCACTGCTGTGCAATGTGGTCATTATAGATGCAGCAAGATAACCAAGTTGCACTACCGTGTGCTTTTCAGTTTATTCCATATATCATCAGACATATTTTTTAAGATTTCTTGTGAGGGATAAATATTAGAAAAGCTCTCAAATCAGAAGTTTTTATAAATATTTAGTCAACGTAATGTGGATATAGCATGCTGATATCCTAACAAATTACGCTCGAGAAACTTTAAATTTGGCATTCATCATAAACCAGATGTGATTAAAACTATAAGCCTTTCGATGCAACAGTAAGAATGAGCATGCTACACTTGTAACATCTCAACTGTTTACATTTCTTACTTCATAACATTTACCGTCATTTTAATGAATACGTATGTTTTCCTATGACATACATAAACTTACAACAATTTTAACTATCCATTTGTTATTTTTTTGTAATTCTTGTAAGGAAATGTACATTTTGAGCGAAATTTTTTAATTCTTAATTTTTATAAATGTTTGAATGAATATTAATAATTTTGACGTGATTTTATTAATATACCGATGTATCATTGATAAAATTGTTCCAAATTTTATGTGGTTTGCTCAAAAAAAGTAGGTTCCTTTTTGTTTCTAGTTTCATAAATGTAATTCATCTTTTACTGTTTATTCATAATTATATTTGCCAAACAAACTAACCTTGTGTTTAATGTTTAGATGCAAATACTGAATTAACTTTTTTAACACTTTTTTCTATTATAAATGCTATTCTAGAAAAAGAAGGGTGATTATGCGCCCATATTTATTTTTCAACATACATACAATATTATAATAAGTTATATATTGGTTAATGCTGCAAATTAGGTGATTCCTTAGAGCAATTATTAACATGATATTAAAAATGTCCACTCTGCGTGCAATTCTTATTACAAATTAGTAAATTAAGAAGGTTGCAACGTGCATGCAATTCTGAACAGAATACTTTTCTCAAAATAAAATAAGCAAATACGTTATAATATGAAAAAAGGATACATATATAATATATTCGACTATAATAATTTTGTATTTATGCAGTATTAAAGGATATAAATTTGAAAATATAATTAAATGCAATATTATAGTAAAGAAAAATTTAATCTTTTTAGCAGTAACTCCATAATTTTAAAGAGATACAGCTTATATCACATTGTGTGCTAATACACAATACATGCCCAAAGCAGAGAATTTCTAACTATTTTTACATTTATAATTAATTCGCACTTAAAAAAGTATATACATTATATATAGGTCCCAAACAAACATTGACTTTTTCTACCTCTTTATTCCTAATGTGACATTAAAGTATTAAGACAATCATGACATATATTACGTTAAATATAAAATCCAAAAATTGTCATTAATATTATCAATAATGACAAAGATGACAATCTTTAAATTAATAAGTAACGCTTTATGTAATAATTTTTATGTAAAATATTATCATGTACGAGAATAATTAAAACATAGGGGACGACAAAAAATATATAATTTGCTGTATGTTTATTGTCCAATAGGATAATACTTCATATAATATCTAAATAAATACACAAAAAACAAGTGTGAAAAATATACTTATAATAAAATTTATGCTTATTAAATAAACCTACACTATTTATATTTATTGCATAACTTTGCTTCCCTTGCATGTGTATCAGTACTTACATTGCTCATTTTTCGACGCCTTATAATAGCAAAATAATACTTTTCTTAAAATGAGTATTACACAAATATCCCATTCTTTAGTTTATTTTAATTAAAACTTAGCATTTCTTATCTTAGTTATTAACACATCACATTAAAATATTTGTAATTTTAAAGCAGAATACTACTTGAAGCGTTGAGATAAAATGGATAGGAAAAAAGTGCCAATTTTTAAAATATGAATGGTATTCATTCCATGCAACTCATATTTCTTATTTAATTACACATACATATGCTACCTTATATGACTCTAATTGTTTTTTCTCACAAAATATGTTAAATTAATTCTTTTATTTTAAAATTTTTTATCAATTTAATATTAGCATTGTCATTATAAATTTGTCCATATAAATAATTTAAAGGTGTTCATCATGTCAAAAGATGAGCTTTATTGTTCGTTCTGCTAAATGACGTGCTATTGTTAAAATCATTTTTAAATGTTGTGAATTAAAATATTTCGATGGTTACAAAAATATGCATATTGAATAATGTTACGTGTCACTTCGCTTAACATAATTTAATTCTTTAACTATAATTAAAGCATACACTTAGCATGCAAAATAAAATTGGGTTCACTTTATCAGAATAGACTACTTTCCCAAGACAATTAACTCAGTTGCCACCGCTCTTGTATGATCCGATTCAGGAATTAATTTAAAGGAATATAACAAATACCTGAGATTTACTACTGATCTACCGCATGTATGTCAGAAAAAAAATGATTCTGAAAATGTAGAACTATCGATGTTCCAAATATGTTTGAAAAATAAATTAATTTCAATTTTACCATCTAATTCTGAGGTAAATACTACAGTTGATCACTATGACAATTATTTTAAGGAAAAATGTAATAGTATAGTGAATATATAATCAAAAACGTTAAATGATTTTTCGTCAAAATGTGAGATTCCAGAGGAAAAGACGAAATTATAGGAATACATGTCAAAAGAAATTTCAAAATGTGTTTAAATGTGGATAATTATCATAAACGTTAATAAGATTATTAAACAAAGTAAAATATGACACTTCGTTTAACATATAAGGCAAATTTGACGAATTATAATAAATGATAGAAAGACGTTTTTTATAAAAATGAAAAAATAAACATGCTATTTTTTCTGAGACTAAATAATGCTATAAAGGGGAAGTTGCATCATTAAAATAAATAAATAAATAAATAAATAAATAATATGCTAAATAATATAAAATCGAAGAACACAAATACGAAGGAAAAATAAACAAAAACGATTCAAGAGTGTTAAATAAATGGACTATTTTAATTAAGTATATAAGCTTAAGATGTAGGTTCATTCTTCTAGATTAAGGAAAATTTTGCTAAAACGAAATATAAAAAAAAAAAATTGTTCTTCCTATATGTAAAAATAGCAAAATTATAGATATTCAAAAAATTAGTCTTATACTAGACGTGTCAGTTGAACCGCTATCGCTATATTAAAGTTTCGTTAAAAAAATCTACACTTCTATTGGTGAATAAACGGTTTTATTTTTTTATATCCTTTTCAGGTTTTTCCTTTAATGTATCTTTTAAATATTCGAGACGTCTAAAATGCTTAATTTGTGTTACTTTAATTATGCTACTTAGTTACTTGCTCTTATTTGATAGTGCCATTCGTGTTGTAATACATTTAAACATTCAAATATTACTATTTTAATGCATCTTTATTAATAATATAAATTTGTGCCTTTAAATTTCTTCTAAAAATTAAAATAAATATATTATGCCTTCTTTCCATTTAAACTGACATGCTAGAAAAACGAACCTCTGATTTGTTCCTTCTTTTTGCATCCATGTTAGAATCCTTTTTTAAAGGACCATTTTAAATTCGAAATGGGAAATTTATTTACTCTCAATCGATGATGACAAATTGGGTACATTAATCTTAAATCGGCAAAATAACACCATTTAGACATTTCCATAATGTCGAATTTATGTCTTCACCTCTCAGAAGAGTAAAAACTTTTTAGCAATGAATTCATTTTTTGTCAAATGAGGTATTTTTACCGGGGGAGAAATTAGCACGAAAAATGAATTGTGTCTCCCCTGGTCCCTTTCACGACGCATATCTTGCCCAATCTTGAGAATCATAATTTTTCAAAATAGGGAATGTAAATTTGGGAAAACTGTGCGAAATTGGAGCTTTCTTTCGATGTGCTCTCTTGCAAAAATATCACATGAAAGGCAAGCCATATTTTTAACAAAAACACAAAAATGAAAATTTTTTTTTTTGAACAACTGGCCCATTCTTATGCTATATTCTTCCTATTTATAAATTACTCAGATTCATTTTGTCTTCATCTTTGGTGCCCACCATTATTCCATAATGTTAAATTTTGAGTGATTGATTACCCGAGAAAATAGCTCCCCTC
Source organism: Plasmodium vivax (assembly GCF_000002415.2). Taxonomy (NCBI): domain Eukaryota; phylum Apicomplexa; class Aconoidasida; order Haemosporida; family Plasmodiidae; genus Plasmodium; species Plasmodium vivax. The sequence goes on along the minus strand of NC_009916.1, from coordinate 2,045,222 downwards.
CCTTTTTTTCTCTTTTTCATTTTTATTGGAATGCATTCACATCTTAGGACAATGTTGAAAGGGACTGCTTAAACGCTTTCATTTTTTGTAGACCTCGAAATTGCAAAGCTACGACTAGGAAATTCTCTTCATACCGCTAAGTGGAGAAAGTTCCAAATTCGTCAAAATTTTTGTAATGTATACACTCGTAGTGCCACTACGCTGTATATATGTTTGGACGTTTTTTTTATATGCTCCTATGTATGCACACATTTTTAGCCATCCCTATCTGTGCGTGGCAACCTTCATGTGAAGATTTTCCCAAAATAGGTGCAACTGAGTAACTGCCAATTATTCGAATTGTTAACCGACGAAGGTATGCCCGTGAAAATTTTTATACCCATCCACACACATATGAGCGTTAATTTTCAGATGACAAAAAAATTGAGAGGCAAGTTATAAAAAAATTGATATATATTTTTTTATAACATGGTTCTGCTTTTCTCAACAACATTAAGGATATCAACTGTATAATCTTTCACATATTTTCCATTTGCAGTATTGTAAAATGTTACAGGTAGCACGGAAGATAAAGCATTATTATAAAAAATATGCACATCCCTGTTATATGGATTTGAATAGTCAAAATTTGAGGAATACCCTGATAATTCCGGATACTCCTCTTCATCTAGATAAAAATTGTTATTATATGTCATTCTTTGTCTTCTATTCTCTCGCCTTGATTTAGACTTGGACTAATGTAAAAATGAAAAAATAAAATCATGTAAATTATACTAATTTTATAATAGTAAATATTTTCTGAAGGTAAATTTTTTATATTGTAAAAGATATTTTGTAATTACCTTAAAATAATTATAAAAAAAATACAAGAATCCCGCAGATGCTACAGAGCCAATGGAAACAGTGTAAACATTGTTTTTTAATGATTCGAGAATATTAGAGAAATGAGAACTAAACCCTCCTGAAGTTGTGTGCTCATCTCCTCCATATTCGGACATCTCAGTGTAACTTCCACCTCCACTAGTGTAAATTTCACTTTCACCATTGTATGCTGAAAAGGTACCTCTATCTTCCGTTTCTAAGTGTCTACGGTACGGTGTATAAGAATATGTTGTTTATCCTAATTCACTATATGGGCCAGAAGTTAATTGGTAAGAGATCCCTCCTTCGCTGGTTACTTTTTCATCTTCTTTTTCCGTGTACTGAACGTGAGTAATCTCAGTTACTGCTGGTTTATAATCAACTTCTTTTCTAATGCCTTCCCCCAAATATTCTTGACTTGGCGCTCTAGTAGTTTGCATTAATCTGCGATTCCTACTACCTAAGTTACCTTCTGAACCATCTACTTCAGAACGAGAAGTATCTAGGCGTCTCCGGAGAGCTGCTTCTGTGGGAAATTGTGGACCCTTTACTCGCATTATTTCAGGTACAACAGGATTTTGAAATCCATTTTCCTTTATTTCACGAACTTCTATGTCTGGAAAAGAGCCACTTCGATTCTCAATTTGTGGTCTAAATCTCTCACGACTTTCCTCTCGAAATTTTGGTTCTTCGGGTACCCTTTCTAGCACATGTGCACCTAATGAAGTATCATTACATCTCAATAATGATAAGAGACTCTCCGGATTGTAATATCCATGGCACTTAAAATATTTAGGACAATCACTATCATACGGCCAATCAGAATCACAACAGTCGTATTTATGAGTATCATATATTTTAAGAATATACTTAATATATTTGCTATAAAGATTGCATTTATCATAATCGGAAACAATTTTACTTTTTAAAGTTGTATAGTTCTTAAAATAATCATGCAGATCTTTCATTTCTTTCCATTCATGAAAATCATGATTGGTGTATTATTCAAAAGAACACCTATTTATTCGTAAATTTCGATTCATATCAGATCCTAAATCGAGTAACTTAAAAACAGCACTCTCATCTTTTTTAAAATTATATTCAGTAACCAACAGTTTCCTTATTTCATTATATATCCAATGATTAAAATATGAACACCGAACCTTAGAGTCTCTGTAAGGAAGGATATTATATAAATTTTCAAGATTCCAAGCAATTCGTTTGCAAAGATTCTTCATATCATAGTCTCGGTTATTAAACTTTTTCATGTTATCACAGTGCCCAGCAAGCCGCGAAACATGTTGAATACTCCTATTTAATTTTTCGTAGTTCTTGTGGGAAGGGAAATCCTTTAATAGATTTTCCTGAAAATTAAGAAAAAAAAAAAATTATTTTAAGATATTTAAACTCTTGTTTTCTGAGAGGCGTCTTTCTTTGTCTTTAATAAGCTCATACTATAGGAATGATGCTCCATAAATAATACGTTTAATAAAAAATCAAAATATACCAATTCGTCTTCAGTTATTTCAGCCATTTTTGCTTGAAATCATCAAATATGGGGAAATTATGGACATATAGCGTGTGTAAATATCTGTTTACAAAATGTGCTATTACTCAAATTACCTGTTTTCAGTTTTTTCTGTGTTTAAAATTTAGATTATGAATAAATATATACTTATAAGAATTGTTCTACCAGTGCTTTCAAGGTTCATTACTGTGGTACTCATATCAAGCAAATAAATACGTTTTTGTTTTAAAACAAAAAGGGGTATTAAAAAATATATGTCATTGTGTTATCCAAAAATATGTTGTAATGTAAAACACTATTACTTTGCAAACCTGTTATTTATGAACGTGGAAAAAAGACGTACTAATAACGTATAATATTTATTTTAAAATTTTGTTAACGTGTCGTGTGATTTCATTTAATGAATTTATGTAATATTTTGATACGCTTTTTTAAATGTTTATATATACAACACTACTTTGCATAAGAACAATGTGTATTATTGTTCATGATTAAATTAGTTTGGGAATTCAAAACGGGAGAATTTTCTACAATTCTATTATCTTTGTTTTATTACTTATAACTAGTAGCGGTTATTGCAATGTCTTAAACTAAACACATTTATAATTTCAGAATAATTTAAAAGTAAAATGCACTATATAAATTAGGAAACAAATAGAGTTAGGAACGATCAACTATTATCACAAATAGATATATTATCAAAAGATATTAATCATGAAAGTGTTACATATTTTGTTTTCTATTGTATTATATAATTAAAAATTTATTCCATTTTTTTCATTTCACATTTTTCCCTTGAGGCATTTAGTAAACATTATTTTCAATCTAAACATCAATTGTTATTATATAATGCGCAGATTTATCGTTTTGGCATAATTAAAAATACATAAATAAAAGAAAAAATACAGTCGATAAAATACCAAAAAATATTTTTTCAAAAAGATTATACTAATTTTAAAGGTAAATAAAAAGCGATGAGGCAATGCTAAGTGCATAACCTATCATAACATGGCATCATAATTTTACGTAAAAATATATTTACATAATCTACATATAATATTGTTTTATATTTTTTATAAGATCGCTAATTATTTTGAAAATTTTTATTCACACATTCATTCACGTAAATGAATTATATTTCTTAAGCTTTACAGCATAAATGGCACAGTTTCATATAAATTAGTAGCATAGTAAAAGTCATACGGCATAATTCTCATCATTTTTAGACGATACTATCGATGAAATGATATTAGAACTTTTGTGTATACAATATATATAGAGCAATAAATTTACGTAATTATACATCGAACCGCTCTAATAATGCATAAATAAAAAAGCCCAATAAGAATTTTAACGCAAATAAAACAAAACGTATTTATTTTTATCTTGTGCATTTATATGCACCTTTTTTTCAATTTAAGTTTTGAAAATTATATAAAAAATTTTAGATCACATTTTTTTCTTCAATCTTAGCGAAGAAAATTGTATTTCGTAAAAAAAAATGCACAGATAGAGTATATAATTTTTTTAGGAGTAATCATACGGTTCTTATTTTAATTATCAAAGGAATAATATCCATGGGTTATACATTATTATTATAAATACACCATGTGTATATAGTGGATAATTTATAACACTTAATATATGAACTAAATTTAAAATATTCATATAATCTGATTTATTCATCTCATGGAAAAAGGAAAATTTAGCTTATATTACAATTTTCTTTATAAAAAATATACATTTTTTTTCCAGAAAATAAAAAGTTACTTCAATATTATTACGAGAATTAAATGTCATTAATAAAAATAAATTTTCGACAGAATAGTGTTACTCCCCTTTACATTCACTTATTTTACGGTACGAAAAAATGCATAAACAGAAAAACCAAATAAATGATATCTTACACATTTCATGACATCCCAGTATTTTCTACACACCAATCATAAGGAGAGGAAAAAAAATAAAAATTAACATTCTGAAAAAGATAGTTTAAAAAATTTATGTGAACTGACATATATGCCTCAAATTTAACCAATAATTAGTGGGCGGATTGTTCTTTCATTCTTGTCCCTTTTTTACGCGTAGTGTTAAGGAGTACTTTTCAAACGATTTATCTAATTTTGCACGTTAATACCTACAGGAAGTAGTTTTATATATTCCTATTTTATGTTCTCCTGTCTACTGCATCCTATCAAAATGCTTAGTCATACTGTTAAGAAGGGGAATTCATCTTCCTTTTTATAGATCATCATTTTTTGTAATAAAATAATGTATTTATAGAATTATGCAATATTTTTTCAATGTTTTTCATCTGCATATTTTAGCATGTTCCTTCGTAGTCTAAAGTTGCATTAACCTCTTCACTAATTTTTCAATTTTCTTGTTCTACACACGCAAGTACGTTCTGCTCTTTCCCCCTTACAAATTTTTATTCTCTTAATATATACACCTATAATTGGTAATGAAATATATATAGTAAAAATACTGACTGATCGTTCTTCTTCTTAAAATGGGTACAACATATAATATGTGTAAATGTATGCACATTACAATTTATGAAACATGAAAACAATGACGATTAGACAAGTCTAATTACGTCCCCCTGAAAAAAGGATAACGTCCATATTTATAAAGATTATTTTTTTGTTTAATCTTTAACTATTTTTAAAATAAAATTATTGATTTTTACTTTTCCGAATTTCATAATGAATATGATTTTGCTTTAATTAAATAGAAACCCCCGCAACTTTATTTTTCCTTGACATTTTAAAATGAATTAGATGTAAAATATACCTGGTAAAAGAACACATATTGCGTTTATTTGGTAGAATAAACTAATAAAATTTTAATAAAATTCAATAAAAAAATTATTTCTAAATAATTTTCATTAGAAATAAATTAGTATTATAATTATCATTTACATATTTTCATCTAAAACGTGTGCTGTCGGTTCTTACCAACATAGCATTAGTTTTATATAGCAATAAGAATATAAGAAAGAATTTATTGAAATAATTGCTGTTCTATTCATTTCTATTCTAATTTCGCATATCCATTTTGTGTTCTTCTTATACTCGCAACAGTAGTATTTGAAATAATCAATTTACACGATTATTAAACAATTAAATTAGCATAAATATGAATTTTTTTTAATGATTTTTTCATATACTTATTTGCAATGAATGTTAATTAGAATGGTTTGAAGTTTTATTTTAAGAACAAATACAAAATAATTTACATGTCCCCTTATATAACATGTTTCCTATTACGTTTAAAGCACATTTTTTGAAATATTCTGAAAAATACAACATTATTATATTTCCTTTATTAAATATTTAATAAATTGTAAAGTATATTATATGAACAAATTTAAATGTACGATATAAGGAAAACACCCGCAAAATGCTTATAATACTACAATATGTGTTCTTTACATAACAAATTATATTACGCAATTGTTATTTGCACTTTTATTATTATTTCACTTTTTATGCATTACTATTATTATTACAACCTTTGGTACATTTTATAGGTATTGTAACGACAAAAAGTAAACGAATTTTTCCTACTAAATTAATTCACATTTTATTCGACATTTCACTGTTTTTTCTCTCTTATTTTATTCTATATAAATGTACTACAATGAAGTTATACATAAAATTATTCATTATGAATAAAGGAGGCGAAAGAAATTATCTCTACATGTATTTTCATTTTATTTTTATTTTTTTATAATATGTCTTTATATATAATAATTACTCAATCAAATCATAGTTAATATGCATGTGAACTTTTTTTATTTCATAAAAATTGAATTCAATTATAATTTCCCTTATTTTCCAGATATATAAGTTTTCGAAATATATAAGGTTATATTTTAATAATTATATAAGACATTCCTTTCTGTTAACTCATCTTCACAAAATATTGCAACATAATAGTAAAAAGTTGTCCTATACTAATTATTCGCTTTTATGTTTTATTTTACTATCAAAATATTTACAAAAAATAAAAAATAAATAATTCTAAACTGGTATTATACAGCTAACCTATTAAAAAAAATATAAATGCATGCTAGTTTTAGAAAATTTCTTTCGCTCATCAAAATAAATTATATGAGGTATTCATATATAATACAATTTATAAGAAACGTAATCATAATATAAATTGTGCCAATAAATCCCTGTCTATCGCTAATAAATAATATTTAATAATTTAATAATATAATATATAAGTAAATTCATATCATTTCAATGTTAATAACTGCTGTCATGTCTGACATCCATAAAGCCATATAAAATTTAATTTTTATAAAAAAGTAAAAAACATTTTGCGTATACATAAAAAATTATATATTTATATATATGCAGAAATATATTTATACATTTATTTCCTTAAAAATATATATAATGAATCATTATAACGATTTCTGTTCTAAATATATTAATTAGTTTTATAATTTTTTAACAGCATATGATATTTTAATAAAACTTTGCTTAATGGAATATTTGTTATTAAAAAAAACGTAACTAATAGATCATTGTATAACAACAGTTCTCCTCTGTAACATTTAAACCATAGGCCTTAACAGAAAATTTTAATACCAAAATAGAATTCTTCAGTTATAAAGAAAACTACCTATTGTGTATTTTTAAAGAAAGCGTGCAAAAATGCTATGTAATTTTAGCAGGTATATATAATGCATCCTTAAAAATGAAAACCAATTTACAAAAAGAATTTATAAAAATTGTTATATTCAATAGTATATGTAATAATAATATTTATTAAACATAAAAATGAAAAATAATGTACAAAAATTTTATCCTCTACGTAATTTATATATATAATATTATTGTAGATTTACTCAGCTATGTACTAAATCTACACAATAAGGATAATTTTATTACTTAATATTAATATCAAATATAATAATTTAATTAATATATGGTTATATTCACGTAATATGAGATGAATATTCTCTTGATAATATTTTGAAAAAATAAATCACTTTATTAAATAAGATTTTTATGAATTAAATGATGTTTTCAATTTCTTTTAAATAAAATGTTATTATCATGTCATTGTTTCTACGAGTAATATGTTACATATAATGTATTATATATAGATGCTATATAAATAATATAAAGCTTTTTATCAATATTAAATTGTTTCCTAAAAATAAGTTCAAAGCACTGTATAAATAAATCATTATAATAGAATATACATTATAATGTATTAATTCATTTTCTACCTAAATTAGCGTGTAATATTTTCTGCCAAGTATAACACGGTATAAATATACATTAAAAATTTATTATATTTTTTTCTTAATTAATTCATTATATAATAAAATAATAAAATTCCTTAAATATAATGTATAATATGGTATTATTCTTTCCTCCTAAATTGCGTAAATTGCCCTATAAAAAATATATTTTATATATATAGAATATAGCATATTTTTGTAAAATATAGAGAAATATAAGAGTAATAATAATATATATACTACTGGTCTATTCATTTATTAAAAATAAAAATTTAAATATAATGCTATTAAATAAATATTATCTATACAACAAAATATTCTTTTATTTACTTTTAATAATTATTCGCACTAATTTATATATGCAGTAATATGAGAATATTGAATTTTTTTAATTGCTGTAAAAAAAATTTTATGTATTGTATTATGCAATAAATTTATAAGAAATATTTTAAATTGTAGAATTTTTAAAATTCAAAAACATGTAATTATTCATATATACAATCATTCAATTAAATTTTGTGCTTAATGTTCTCTTTATTTACAATAATATATAAGGAAAACCTAAATATTAATATATCAATAAAAATTTGCACATTATTATTAAGCAGATTCAAAATAATACATTCGTTATGTTAATACAAATCTAATTAAATAACATATGTATGTGCTAAAACTCTAAATGTGGATGTTTTATATTATATATTTTCCCCGTAACCTCAAAATGTAAAATGAATTCTGGTTTCTTATAATTAATAATGTTTTCTCTATATGTATAATACTAATTATTAATTAATAGTTCTTAAATAAATTTTATGCATGAATTATTCATTATATTTTTTAATAAAATGAAAATAAACAATAATGTTCTAATATAATTGATGTAGCCTTTTGTATTCTATAGATAGTGTCCTTGTGCTATCGGAAACTATATTATATTACTTGAAACATCAAATGAAAATATAATGACGAATCAACAGGAAGAAGAATATAAGGTAAAATTTGGTTTTTCGTAAAAATACTATTTTAATATTATAACAGAATATATAATGTATTATTAATTCCTTTCATTATTATAATGTGTATATATTTTAAATTTAACTTTTTTTAGTATGACATATTCGACGATATAAAGACTTATCAAAGTTATGAAAATAATGAAAATATAGAAGTAGGTTCAAATGATTTCATTGGTAGTTGTGATACGACTAAATGGAACAATAATGGATATAATGAACAACTGAAAACTTTGTGTAAAAATTTTATAAAATTATATAAAAAATTATATACCCAAGAAACGGATAATAAGGATAATAAACAGGCAGAGTATTTGAACTTCTGGTTTAATAATAAATTAAGAAGTATTCATATAAACTTAAATGACGACCAAAATATATATAGTAGTTTAAAAAATATTTGTACTACTATTGATACGAATAATAGGATAAATGGTAAAATAAATAAAATCACAGAAGACGATTATAACAAATTGAATATATTAAATAATTTATATACCAGTTATATTAAATTAGAGCCTACAAAACCTGTCCAACAAAATGAGAAAGTTGAATTTACAGGTAATGCGGAAAAATGTATTGAAAATTTTAAGGATGGTATAAAATTATATCTCCAAAAAATTGATGATGATAATTTTTATAAGGCGCTCCATAAATTTAGTGTTTTATACAAAATTGCTAGATATAAGTTAGCTTCTATTGGAAAGTTAGAGGTAGATCCATTACCAGTATTGGAAGAGGAGAAAGCTAAGAAAAAATTAGAAGATGCATGCAATTCAATTGTAACGGATACCTCATATAGGACTTTTAGCATAAAGAATACACATGTATATTACAATATTTTACATAATTTGTTTATATAACCTTATATCTTAGTACTTCATGTATAATATTATATGGAGTAAATTATTTTTTGGAAACAATTAGTAATGTTTACTAAATATTATTTTTGTCTATTTAATTTTTAGGAAAATATTTTAAAAGACTTTACTGAGTACCAAAAATATGATGAATTCAAAAAACAAACTAATGATAAAAATATTTGTGTTAAGTATTGTGATAAAATTATCCATCTGGAAAAAAAATATAAAGACATTAAAATAGTTTCTATCAAACTTGCAGCTAATTTAGATAGTTTATCTAGTATGACAAAAATAAGTGCGGATCACAGTGAACGATGTTCATATATGAATTACTGGACGTATAATATAATAATGCACACTTTAAGTAGTATTTCAAATAATGATGAAAAGATATATCTACTTAAAATAATTAATAATTTATTGTTTGATATTAATGATAAATTAACAAAAGAAAAAAAATGTATTTATTATGTAGATAACGATTTAGATAAATGGAAAGAAGAGAAAGATTTACATGACTATTTTAAGAATTACAGTGATATAGATAAAATTGCTTCTGATAATAGCAAAAATACTGACTATTGCGATTACATTATTTATATCAATTCATTATATGAAAAATATGTTCATAGTTGCTGTACATATTTTTTTAATAATCCATACTGGAATGACTGCAAGGCCTATTTTAATTGTGAAGAACAGTATAATCCCCATAATCTCTATCTAAAATTAAATTGTCAAGAGTTATCATCAGATAAGTTTAAAACATTAAAAAGGGTAACTACGCCAGTTCCCATAGATTATAAAGTTATATTACTAACCAAAATGTCTCCATTCTTTCAAAATATAAATTTAATATCGGATCCTTTCTATATGTTCACATTTGGGACTTTTTCTTTATTGGGAATATTTCTCATACTCTTCATTTTATATAAAGTAAATAGAATGTGCATTTGAAATGAAAATAAATAATATTACTATTTATGTTATATATTGCTCGTAAATTAATAATTGTAAAATATTTACCTCATTTATATTTTTCCTCTAAATATTAGTTTTCACCTGCTGGACGACGCTTTAGCAAGAAGCAACCGAAGAATAAACAAAAAATTACACATAACCTCAATGAACCAAATCGCCAGACATCCCCGAAGAAAGAAGTAAATTATGTGAACAAAAGTTCTAAAAAAGAGAGAATACGTATTGCTTATCAAACCACATAAAAATCACATGCTATCGTAGATATCACGAAACCGATAAGAACAAACACATGCATAAATGTGCATATGAAATATATGTCAAAAAATGCATAATAAATAAGACAAACGTACGATATATTACGTAAAATATATGAATACGTCTCTTAAAAGTTTTATTCGTATTCCTATATTTTAATTTTTTTATATTAAATAACAAAATTTATTCCACGATTTTGCTTTATTATGCCGTAATCAATGTCAATTTTTTTTGTATGTAATATTTTTTTATTTGTTTAAAAGATACGATAACAAAAATAAAAAAATATATTATATTTTATATATACTACTATAACATAAAATGTAACATGCAACACAACTTGCTTATCTTAATATTCCCACAAACACCGTGTAACAGTAATAATTCCCATAAAAAATGATAAAGCATTTTTATGAGAAATATTTAATCTTTATCATTATATTATCCTTTATCCAGTGTAGTTATTATAAAATTCCTTGTAATAACTACTAAGCTTAGTAATAATATACAATAAAATCATTTTATATGCGCGAATAAAAAAAACTGTTAATAAAAATGTTCTACCTGGTACTAATATGTAATATATTCCATAAATGGATAAAATAGGCAGATAACTATATAATATTTTCAGTATAGCTTATAAGCATTTCTGAATATTTGTATAACAATGGTGAGATAATTAATACATATTTATTTTTTTAAATTTAATATAAAAAAAAAATTCATATTAATCATTATTCCTGATTTTGTGTAACAGTTTTAATTAGTGTTGTTCGTTACACATTTTGTAGTATGTAAATTAAAATTCTACAAAAAGATGCATAATAGTCCTGATATTTAAATATTATATATTAAGATAAGCTGTCCTTTTACACTATATTGAGATGTGTGTTTATATATTATTCATGTATTACATGCTAAAAAAAAATTGTTAATGTGCATAAATATGAAGTGCGATGTTCATTTGTATACCTTATGTATTCTTTTAAAATATTTAAAATTTTACGTCAAGTAATGTAATTAATCATCTTGTAGGAATTACAAAGGTGATATAAATTACCAATATAATAAAATAGATGAATTACGGAGTTTTATATATAAAATATAAATATAACGATCAATAAATATGTAAATTTTAATTATTTCAAAACGATGTATTTTCATAAAGATGATTATCTAAGTGAAATTATGAGATCAAAATCAGTCTATATCTTGAACACTCTAAAATATTCCACTACATTATCTCAATTTATTATTAATTCAACATGAGAACACTTGTTAATCTTCCAAAATACAATACTTAGCAAGCAATTCATATATTTATTATTAATTTTATTAACTAAAAATATGAAATTAAGACCGTGTGAATGATTATATATAATAAATATACAGTTAAAAAAAATTAAAATATTATTTTAAAATAGTAAGATCAATTAATTCATATATGTTTATATTGCTCAAGAAAGAAAGTTCAGATTATTAATTTGAAATAGTTTAAATTGTTCAGTTGCATAGCATGCACAGAAGTACAAATGTTACGTATAACATATGTTTTTATTATTTTATCCCTTTTTTAGATCCATAAAAAAAGGAAATAATTTTATTTACACCTTGCGACATTTCCCTATCCTTCTCATAATTTTCGCATCTATAACGCTAAAAAATGTTATTTTCTACTAAAAGGTCTGAATGTTATGAAGAATCATTCTTTACATTGATGTAAATATATTTTTATAATAATAAGACAGAAAGATGATGATAGTTACATAGAACAGTGTTTTTTTGTGTAATTTTTATGTTTGTTAAATATAGGATAATTAGAATAAAATTTAGTCTCTAAAAATAATTGACTTCTTTTTACAACAAAACATCAAAAAGTTAGTAATTACAAATGTATTAATTGTTTTATAACAAAAAAATTAATGCAAAATAGTGTTAACTAACAAAATAATTAAAAAAATGGATTCACATTAATTAATAACTTCAAAATTACAAAAAAATCAAAATACAAAAAAATAATTCATTTCGACAGTATGTATTTATTCATTTTTCATTCTTATAAAATATCTTCACAGACACAATCTCTTCGCACTTTAGAGTTTTTTTTTAATTTTATCCGTGTCTTTTGTAATGTTAGGTACAGGAGTATTACATAAGAGCATAAGATATACGTGCTCTCTTTTTTTTAGAATTAATGTACATAGGTTCCGGTGGGTTCCTTATAAACTCCTCTCCTACGTTATTATGCAAATTAGCATTAATTTTCTTTTTCCCAAATATTTTCGTGCTAATCCATCTTCCAAGACCAGTAAACTGAATTAAAAAAAAAATAATATATAAGCAATTAAAATAACCATTTTTTTATTTCAATGTTTAAAGAATCGAAATATAATAACGTGCTTGATTTATTTATATTTTTAAAAAGAATATATTCCTACTTTATAGTAAATAAAAAAGGTTATTAATGTTCCAATTATCAATGAAGCTACGACGGACATACGAAATTTTCTGTTGTTCAGTATAGAATCAGTTTGTTCTAAAATTTCAGGTGCATAATCTAAAGAATCGGGCAGTGCATTATATTCATTTTCCGTAACATCTATATTTTCAGCATCCATTTGTAATGACATACTTTTTTTTGAATGATCGCTCTCCATTGATGGTATTCCTTCAGTTGAATATGATGTAAAAGATTTTACGAAATTCTTACAGATTTCTGATCCTTTTGGATAACATGAAAAGTCATTTGATTGTGTTGACGCTTTTAAAGGTTGAGAAGGTAATGACATTTTAACATCTTGTTGTGTTACCTGAGGAAGCTGTAGTTTTCCAATTTCCCCTCTGCTTCGCATATCTGATAAGTGTTTGCAAAGTCTATACCTAATCTTATCTGAAGGGTTATTTGAACAACCCAGAACCTCTTCATCTATCATCCATCTAAAATATAACTTTGAATCTTCTTGAGAAGATGACATAGTATCCTCTAATTGAACGTTCTGGTTACTTGATTCTTCTTTGACCTTTACATCAGATTCGTTTACACGTGGTTGACCATCTGAGGTAGATGTACAATTAAAATTCGTAAACTTATTATTAGTAGTAGTATTAGGTATTTCAGAACACTTACCATTTTCAATTTTCTCTATAGCTCGTTTTATGTAACCCCCCGTTATATCTAGGGATTCCGGAGGTGCTTTTTTAGTCACTTGATCAGAGAACCTAGGCCCTTTTCTTAATACAAAGCATGATAAAAATGGAACGTCATCTTCATTTTTTATTTCCTTACAACTGAAATAATATGGTTTTATCTCTTTAAAGTTTGAATCTTCAGAATCCCTTTTTTTTTTTTCACTTTCTGATAGATTCTCTAAATCACAATTAGATCCACGTTTATCATCCTTTAATTTGCACAAAAGATTATTCGGATTATAATCTCGGTCGCATATGAAATAATGATAACAATCACCAATCAAACCATAATAATCACAACAGTAACCATCTTTATGATTTTCATATATTTTCTTAATATAGGTGAGATAATTATTATATTTTTCCTTTTCAATATCATCCGAAGAAATTTTATCTTTAATAATATGATAATATTTAAAATATTCATACAAATATTTTTCTTCATTAAATTCATTCAATTCATGTAAATTTGTGCGATAAAAATTAAAGGGACACTTGTAGTTTTCTAATTTTTCAGAAACATGTTTATGTAACTTAAGAAAATAATTAATAACTTCCTCGACTTTGTTACTTTCTGAATTAACCAATTTAAATATTTTATTGTACATCCAGTATTTGTAATGTAAACACCTGTCTCTATACTTTACTTCTTTAGCTAATTCATCTAATGTGTGTAAATTTCTTGCAATCTTTTTACAATTACTTGTAGTGTCTTCATTATCTAATTTTAGGGTTGATTCTAAACCACTACAATCGCTTTTATATTTATCGGAATCATCTGTTTTATCAAATTTTTCATATATTTTATAAGATATAGTATTTCCTAAAACAGATTTCTTAAAATTAAAAGTAACCAAAAAATTATATATATATTTACCTTTAAAATACGAATTTTAAATATACATATACAGATGCAAAATGTAAAAATAATTATTTATTAAAAACCCTTTAAATAAAATTTGAAAATATACCAGATCATCATCACTCAAAGTTGATGTCATTTTCATGAGAATTGCTAATAAAAGACATTGACAATTTCGTGAGCATGTAAGAATATATGTATGTAAAATAAAACCGCATCGTTCATACGTATATTATTCATATTTTATGTAAATTAGATTAAATGTACTAACATTCTTTAGCATAAGCTACTTTTATATTAGCTAATTCTCCGTAGTTTTTCGTAGTATGTTAGCATCAACCGAAATATATCCCCATATTTTATAAAAGAGAAAAGTGTTAGTTTAAAATAAAATGCTACCGGTAAAATGCTGTATTTATTCTTAATAATACAAATTTTCTATAACATTAATTTATAAATAATACTATTTGTTAAAAATGAAAAACTATATATTTTTTTCTGAAGAACAAATCCTACTTTGTTATTAAACATATTTTTACAGCTCATAAATCATTTTAAATAACAATATAAAATTAGCGCTACTTTTCATAAGAAACCATAAATGTTCTTTGTTCATAAATATATTCTTTATGAACTTATAAATTATAAATTGTTAGTTATTCCCCTAATATAATTTTTTTAATGTGCTGTTATTAGTATATAGAATTTTTTTTTAACCTTCTCGAGTTCTCTATTTCAAATTAAAATTTTAAAAAAGCTAATATTAAATATACTGCAAATCATTAAAACGTAATGTATGAAAAATAAATTATACTATTTTATATTCAAAATATTTACTTATCAAGAAAAAGAAATTAATTACAATCGTTTTATTTCAAAGTTTCCCTTTATTACAGGATTTACGTAGCTGCTAATTTCCCTTTTTTCATTTTAATAAGAGGAACCGACATATTTTTAAGTGTTCCATGAAATAACTACAATAGTGAAATAATATGTAAATTTTTAATTAAAGCTATTATAAATATTTATCAAAATCGAATAAATAACTATAATTATTTGCAATACATAAACATTAAAAATGAATATGAAATATAATTAAAATTGATACATAAAGAAAATGTCCCATTAGCTCTTTTAGATGCTAATATAATAATAAGGTTTAATAACTTATGAGTTTAAATGAACTCATTTTTATGAATTCAAATTAGGGAAAAGTAATTTATACACATTCCCATTTGTTTATACATTACTGATATGCTATCAATAGCTAAGTAAAGAAATATATTTTACATATTAGGCATTTTATCTTTGTTATTTTACATTACAATTCTTTCACTAGCAACTCTGTTGCAACGTTTTAAGTAATAATGCTATACTTTGTAAGAATAATAAAATGGTAAAAAGAACAATTCTGAAAAAAATCTTTGACATTCTATGATAATAATATATAAATCCAGTTTTACCCTTTACATCACTAACACGACACGATGGCACTGTCACGTTTTATTAGATTTGGTATTATCATGCCCCTTACAAATATAATTCTGTCTAAAATGCCAATAGGACATAAAAAAACATATAAATCCTTATATTGCATAATTAGTTGTTCCACATATGTTTTAACGTACATTTTTACGCTTCTAAAACGATTTCCATTGTGCCTTAACGTGAAAATTAAATAAATACACGCAATTGCAACAGAAACGAATATAATACCAAACAAATGGCCAATTGAGCACACTGAGGTGTACAAAATGTATACCATTGTTTATGTAATAGGGAGGACCAAAAGTCTTCTAATCAATGAACTATATGTGAATGGTTAAAAGCTGGAAATATGCTGACACTCAAAAATGTTGTAACATTTTTTGGAATGATCCTAATCATTAGTTTGATATGTGCGCGCACGTAAAGAAATTCTTATAGTGAGAACACTAGGAAAATGTACAACAAACATCCATGTACAGAGCTTATTAAAAAGGAATAATAATAAGTAAAAATATAATCGTAGGAAAAAATAATAAACCTTTCACCTACATTACGCAGAAATGCCTCTTTAAACGAATTAAAACAATTTAAAAAACGAAATGTTGAATTTTTATCAAATGTGTTTTTCTCCTATGTTCGCTTCACTCTTTAAGGATAATAATTAAGTTCTACTATTTTTTTTATTTTATTATAAATTAACAAAATAGCAATTCTTAAATCTTAAAATTTTTACGAATAATATTTATACCAATAATGCGAAGTTGTGACTTCATTTCTATTTAACATAATTTTTTAGTGCCCAGTGCGAAATTAATTATACAATATTTGCACCAAGGAACATTCAAATGTGACCTTTTCAAAAATGAGTGATCACATAATACTAACTATTTCCTGTTTACACCATTTAGCAACCAACGAATTGAATCCTCTTCATTTTCATTTTATATGATCCATTCCAGTATTTAAAGCTGAAATGTGTAACTTCTATATTGCTAGAAAGATGCGTTCCTCTTGGCAAAAATTGACTGTTCACCACGGTGCACTTGCATTAATCAAATGATATAATGCTTATAAATAAGTAACATATTTTAAAATATATTAACAGTCTTTACCAAAAAAAATTTATAACTTAAAAAAATTATCGAATGAGTGACAACAAAAAAGAATGGAAAAAAGCAAAAGTAAAAATAAATTTGCTAATTTTTCTATGTAACGTGTAAAAAATAAATTAAAAATGTAGGACGTAAGCCCATTATTAAATATTCACGTGTGTATCTACGTTGAGAAAATAGTTTCACACACGTGTGAATATTTACTGTGATTGTTATCCTTACAAATTCATTAGCACATTTGTTCCCAGGTTTAGACTGCCACTCATTATGAGATATCTAATTGGAGCAAATGCTTGGGATATTCTTAAACATGCATATAGCTACTATATTGAATTAAAATTGCGCGTAACCATTTTAGACTCTTTATATAACGCTAATATATGTTTGTTATATTTCTACTTTTTAACTGATGTAAATTCATTCATTTTTCCTATTTTTTATTTTGATTCCCTATTGTTCGCTGTTACATTTTGTCCTATATATGAATACCCTGCAGATGGGATGTCCCTTTTTAGTAATATTTATGTTAATCATTTTGAGCACTTCGCCCTTTTATTTTCATCAATTTGAGAATATATTTAAAGGTTAATCCTCATTTATGCGTTTCATCTATGTTTACTCTATATTAGTCCATATTCATTCTACATTTCTACAATGGTCCCTAAGCAGACTGATAAGATAAACGCAATCTACCCCTTTTTGCATTTTCATTGGGGAACTCTAATTCTTCATGTAGTGGTCTTCCCATATACACATCATGAAAATCGTAGATCTCTCTGTTTCGCCTTGACTTTTTTCTGTGAAACAAGGATCCAACAGGGGTAAACTAGAATTCAAAAAAAAAAAAGTGCAAAACGCATGTAATGTATTTATTTCATAATTATATTTTCTTACGCAAAATAAATAGCAAATACAAACTTTACTTATCTTTTAACAGGCTATTTTTAATTACTTTATAAAAAATGAAAAAAACGGATAAAATTCCCAATAGAGTAAAAGCGCCTAACACTATAGTGTAGAAAGGATCCGATTCTAGTGTATTATCCAAGGTGTGTGACATGCCATCCAATATTTTTGGCATTCTATCCCGCATGTCTTGCGCACTAGTAGGTGTAAAATAATTAACTCTCGTTAAATACTCTTTTTTCTTTGACTTTTCTGTTATGTCTTTGGAATAAAAATCAATGGCCTCAGGTAAATTTACCTTCTTAAATGGTGTACCTGGTATTTTACTACTGCAGTTAAATTCATCATAGAGATTGTGCGGGTTATACAACTGATCACATTGAAAATAATGTAGACAATCCTCCCTGCACTTATCCGCACCCTGAAAACAGACACAACAATTAGATATATTCTTTTCGTATAGTCCGTTTATATAAGTAAGGTACTTACAACATTGTTCATGCTTGTTACCATCCGTAGATTTTTTACCTTTAATACTGTCGTAATTTTTAAAATAATCAAACAGATCTTTCATTTCATTACATTCATCTAATGTACAATCTAAATAAAAGAAACAAGGCTTATACGTAGACAATTCAGAGTTACGAACAAACCTTTCTTCCTTAATTTGAGTAGCAGCAGCCCCCCCGCTTGTCGTAGTAGAATTGCCCCTAGGGACCCACTTGAAAGCTCCAACATTTTTACGAATAACCTCTCCAGCTAATTCATAGTTAATACCATGCGCTATACCAAGTATTTTGGAAAAAAGTGGTATTTCATGAATATTTTGTATTCTTCCATTATATATTTCCCTTATTTTATCATATGCCCAGTAAATGAAGTATAAACAGCGATCATCT
>NC_009916.1:1795000-2021996 GCF_000002415.2 Plasmodium vivax | reverse complement strand
TTTTCTTTTCCGTTATTGTTCCCATTTGTTAATCAAATCGAAATAGCATTTTAAGTCTAGCTCATCTTTCTTTATCCTATTTAGTAATTACCGAATGTAAGTATGCTAATCAAATAGCATTAGCTGATGGGATGTAAAACTATATAATAGGAAATTTATAATACTTATCTGTGAAATGTTGTATGCAAACAATTCATAACGCCTTCTAAAAATATAACTAAAGAAACGTTCATGGTATATGTGTAATGCGCGTGCTACATTAGAAGGTAATTTTTTTACAAAAATATATTCGTGTGTTTATTAAAAAAAAGCGTAAACAATTTTCTGATAACAACTTAAAATTCATTTTAAAAATAAAAATGTGACGTTCCTGGGTATTAGTGAAAGAGATCTAAGGAGAATTTCATGCTTTCCACAGGCTATACCTGCATTAAATTTACAAAGGGCAAATAACAGAAGTGAAGATGATGCACTTATAAAAATGACTTTTCATCATAAGTTTCCTTTAATCCTTAGTTTTCTCTTTAATAAATGTATAAAACACATGTATAACTAAGAGTTACGAATTTATGAAAAAATATAATACGCATACGTTTTAAAATTGCGCTAACAAATTATATGCTATACGACATAAAAAAAAAAATATAGTGTTTTCCTCACGCTAATTCTAAAATAAGAATAATATTTATCACTAATTTGATGAAAATTGCTATAGAATGTTATTCCTTGCATTATTAGAACATTTTTTAATTTCCTTAATCAGAAGAATAGCAGTTTGCATTAAATGTTCCACTGCATATGACAATTCTCAACGTGCATAATAAACGCATTTAATGCACTAAACGGAGAAAATGATAACATGTATTATTATGAACATTCGAAAACATAATAAAAACAATTTTTATTATTCTAATGAACTTAGAAATGTTTATATTTTAAACGATACACCTTTCGTTCAGGAAATCACTTGTAATAAACACTTCACTAAAGGTTTTATACATCCTTATCAAAGTTTCTACGCTTTTTTTCCTTCAAAAGGCGAATATAATGAAAATGTAATTACATAACGGCTTTTAACAGTCGAAATTACATTTTATTGTTAACTGCGTTCCTGTGTTACCTATTAATATTCATAATAGCTTTGTTAATGCGCATGTTTGATGATCCTTTTACTCATTAAAAAAATTTATAAATAAGAGGAAGCTAATACCATTAAACCACATCATACATACAGGTAATAATTTTTAATAACAATAGATACAACATTAAACGAGCTAATTTTACGTTGAAGGTTGTACTCCGGAATGAATTAATTATTATTCTTATAAAAATTTCGTAATTTATTTTAAACATCTTTTCACATTGTAGTAATGCACAAATCTTTATAACTATTTTTCATCTTAGGAACAAATATTCATATTTCTTCTAAAAATATACAAAAGTTCTCATAATATATAATGATTCGGTTAAAATGGCATTACTACTCACAAGCTATCATCATTTTTTCAATTATTAACTAAAAAGTGGGATCTCCTAACACTTAGCTTGGATCCCACATACACTCCCCCAAATAAAAATTTAAACATTTAACATATACGTACTGCGCACATTCCAATGCTCCTTTAAAATAAAATGTCTACGGTGACATAATTCATATATCAATTTTACCTATTTTGCACTATTACACTATATATATAATATATACTCTCAACCCTTTTGTTTGACATCTTACCAATTTGTGGCAACATAATTACCTCATTCCCACATTCTACAAGTTTAAAAGGATCTAAACAAAAATCATCATTAAGTGTGAAAAATAATTTATTCTAAGAATGTAAACTCAAAATATATTTCCGTTAATCTGTCTAATTAAACGCAATCCTGAAAATAAACCTGGATCTGTAGAAACGCATTTTTCATTCAATTTTCTTCATGTTACATAGATATTTAATATAGTTCATCTGTTCTGCGCACTTCCATGGTTATTTATGCAGTATGAATATGTTTAATTAGTCTCCTCATTCGTAAATGAATAACGGCAGAAGAATTATCGCTACACCTAACATAGGTAGAAAGCAGGAGTGCTAATTGCACATCTGAACCTCATCTATTGATGCACAAAAAAGTGAGTTTTAATAATCATTTTGAGACACTTTTTTATTTATGTAAGGTAATACTCCCTAAAAGGAGTCCATTCGCAGCACTCACGAAGAGCAAAATATAAATCGATTTTATTGAATTTTCCAAATGTTATTAAATATCCAAGAGGATTTGCTATTATACTTAAGTAGGTTATTACATGTTAATCACAAATTATATTTATTCAGAAAAAAGGTGACATTTTGATCCATAGTAAAAATGTTCAAACCGATGTAACATTCTAAGAAAAAATTTTATGCGCAAAATAATGCACTCATGTGAATTTTACTTTTTCAAAAGGGAAATATACTTTTTTGGACCATAAGTAAATTTTTTTTAGTAAATTCAGATACAAATTAACGTTTATTTTTTTCCTTCATGAGATGTTACTTTTGAATTACCTTAAAGTTACTCTTTTTCCGATCATAAAAATAATTCTTCTTACATTTTTCCGCTGCACATTTGCATAAATTATCAATTCGCGCGATGTAACATTATGTGCAAGTTTAAAAAATTACATATAGAGCATAAAATAATTACATTTTTAAATATATATTCGTTCTTACATTAAATGTGAATTTTTTTTCCGAGTGCGTAAAATGAACAAATATGGAAATGTAAAAATTTGAACCAAATGAAATTTCCATGTAGTTTCGGGGTACCGCTAACTGTTAAATCTAGAGCACTTAACACAATATTATGCAAAACGTTTTACCCTTAAGTGAAATTGCGACCCCCTCACATTTTACAGTTAAATAAATACAATTCGTATTACATATTATATATTTCATAATGCTTAATGCATTACGCAAAATTATACCATAATCATCGGAAAAAAAAATGCACCGAATTTAGCCACACCGTTTGCACTACTCCATTTGCATAACGCAATATTAATCATTTTTATTTCAATAAAAGTAATACTTCTAATAGTACTTCAATTACATTCAAAATGATCATTCGTGTACTTCTATCACTTCTCCATTTATGATGGTAATGCTAAATCTGCTATTTGTGAACACTTTTATGCACTATGCTTATTAATTCGAGCATATTACATTTTAATTTATCGGACCCCGAATCAGCTGATATTTTCCACATTTAATACACAGCAGAATAAAAATTTCCACCAAAATGGCAACATAATTTTTTAACAACACTGTGTACGTTTTTTTTTCCTTTATTTAAGAAATTTTGCCGATTTATAGGCAAATATATTTTTAACGCTGACAAATGATCCATTTTATACAATCAAAATTATCGTGTAATGTTCGAAGTGCTACATGTACCATGTACTTCCCAAATGCTGATGGAAATAATTAACTGTATAAAACGTTCACAAAGTCTTTTTCAATAGAAAAATGTTTGCTATTTTTAATGAACCGTAGAGTGTTCAAATTAACTATTAAAAAAATTATTTTAATTAGAAAAAGTTAATACACTTTTTCGTTTGCGCTTTATGCGAACTGCACAGGATATTTCTTCAGTTTTAAATTGACTCTGATATACACATGCCTACTTTTTAAAATAATGATTTTCCGCAATTACATTTCTATGCTTCATCTAGAATGTTTACATATTGCCCGATATAATTTTTGAAGGAACTTTTTTCATTTTACCCCACTGAAGATTTCTTACATATATCGTAATTTTTCATGCCATGATATAAACGTGGAGTAGACCCTATGTAATAAGGGGCATTCCTTGCGATTATAATTCCTTCATGGCATAAACTACACTTCATCCAGACGAGGTATTCTAAAAAGCGATATAACTGTTTTTTCCATTTGCGGGAAACCACGGCATTCCTATTTCTCTTAATAATTGCATTTTTCGTAATATCATTACAAGACTCAAAGGGGTGGTGTTATTTTCGGCATGCTGCTTATTACCTTTTACTATCTCACATAACCCATAGGTTAAATAATCACAGTAACGGTTTTACTTTGCATGATACTAAGTGAACTAATAACGTAGATCAAAGTTCTAATGTTCATTATGTCAATCTCAAGGAATAAAAACATATAATGCGTCTGCGCTAACACCTCCTAAATAGTCCTTTTACAGACATTTTAATTGTTTGCATTTTATAACCATACATGGTAGTTAATATTTTATTAATTTTAGATAAATGCACACCGTTCCGAAAAAAGCCCCAAAAAATAAAAAGGTAAAGATAATTTTCTCTCCCCAAAGGGATTAAAATTCTCTTTAAGGGCAATAAAATATTTACATGAAGGTGCATAACATATATTATAATGAAAAATGTAAATGTGTTATATCCTATCTACTTTTTAGAGAAAAATCCTTCAATGTAACAAAGTAGCATATACATATTAAATCGTAATGTAACTGCTACCACGTTTAGGTTAATAAAAACTACGTTGCTTCAAAAGTTACATTGTGTGGCAAAAAAGGGGGTCCTTTTATTACCCCGTTCATTTTATCTAATCGAAATGCGAAATACTGTACTGTTGCACATTACAACGGAAAGCACATTCAACGTATGCATCTTTTTTTTTTTAACACATTGCCCCAACCTAGACGAGCAAAAATTTATTCAAAAAATGGGGATATTAAATAATGCACAATAATCAAAAAAGTAACCCCATTTTTTCTTTCCTGTTGTATACCAACAAAGGGATAGACTCAATTTTGAAAAAAAGCGTTATTTGCATAGTGAAGATAAGGTAAATAGAATGAGTAAAACACATTATAAAAACGTTTGCTACTTTTGTTATATATAAACTCATAAATCAGAAGTGATACTTTTATACTGTTCGTTCCATTCGGTACATTTATGGCCCTTCATTTCTCAACTATTTCAAAGAAATTATACCAAATGGTAATATTTGTATATACGAAGAGCGGAGAAAATATTTCAAATATTTACTTAAAGATGTGCTTTTTCAAAACATTTTTTTCGTCTGATTGACTATTTAGTGCGACATTTATCTTATCGCTTTTACCGTAAGATAATAAAAATGTTAATGAATAGTATATATTAACAAGGAGTACTTATATGATGACAATGAAAAAATAATAATAATTGCTGTTTTATGCTTTTATTTTTTACTTCTTATGGTATTTATCTTTTATATATGCGGAAACTACATTATCATATATTTTTTTATTGGGTTTTTTTTTTTCTTTATTTTGTTATTAAAGACTAAATTAGACATTATGTGAATGTCAAAAAAATTTATGAAGGCCTCATTCGATTATAATTTTTCGTAATTATAATTTATATACTTTTTTTTATCAATTTAGGAGAAATTAAAAATATATAAAGTTCTCTTAGTATATATAATTGGACCAAATAAATTTTCGTTGTCCATATTTTGCAACATTCCTTTGTGGTTAAGATTTATTCTGTCTTGTGCTATTTATTACAACTAATTTAGAGACGTTTATGCAAAAATAATATATTATATATGTACTTACGTACAACTTTTTTGGCTCATAATTTAATAAAAAAAAAGCATATTTTTCATTTTTATGTAATATCTAAATTATTATTTTCTTCGATAAAATAACCCGTATTAAATTCTTAAATTTATGAATCAAGTTCAACTGCTTAATTATGTATATTTTTTTCACTATGTTATTATATTTATTTTTACTTTGCTGCAATATTTTTTATGAATTCTTGTCTTTCTTTTTGATATATTCCTTTTTAATTTCGTATAAGCCATTTATCTGAAAAAAAATATATAATAAAAAATCATTTTTCAGATATGTTTAATTTTGTCGCATTAAAATTAAAGAAGCGTTTATTTTAATTTAGTACTTTATTAAATTGTACCGTGGTATGTTCATTTATTTTTTACGAATAGCACGATCGATTACTATTTTTTTTGTACGAACTGCCGGTCCTTATATATTATCTAAAATTATGCATTTTGTGATTTTTATATTTTGCGTTATTATATGTAACTTCCACACTTTATAATACATTTTTATACGTAATAATTTTATCCTTATAAAAATTCGTATATTAATAAATACTACATAAATGTTTGTGGTTACTAAAAAAATTATAACAAAGATCGAGCCAAAATAGAACTAAATCTTGAAATTATGCTTTTATATGTTTTGGCATATCACATAAATAGATCGATATATGATAAAAAAATGTAATGCTATTTTCTTAAAACTTAAATAATTAATCACGTGTTTGTTTGTATAATTTGTATAACTTTAAATTATACAATTTTTTCTATTCCACAATTAAGAATATAGTATGGATACTTTTGGATCAAAATGTGTACCCTAGCATTTTTTATTAATACGTAAATTTATTACGAAATTTTTAATATTCGAATTATCTTTAATATAAAATAAAATATTTATCATATAACAAATATATTTCCCTCTTTAAACTGTAGAAATCCCTAGACGATAATTTGCCTTCATCAGAATTCGATAAACAATTTAGACAATCTATAAACTTAGACACATTGGAAAATGCTGCTTTATATAAAGAAAACAAAGTTAATATTGTAAATTGGTTACAGAATTTTACCACACAATTTTCACATTATTATAACAAAGAATCTGTAAAATGGCATAAAAATATTCATGGTAAACGATGTAGAGATTTAAATTATTATGTAGATTATATAATAGATTTAATAAGCGAGTTAGAATTTAAGGGTAACCGTGGAAAAAGGGTTAAAGCATCGAAAACGGAAATTGATACTGTAAAACAATCTATGAAATCATTATTTAAACATTCTGATAAATTTAAATGTGATAGAGAGGAGGAGGATTATGTAAAGCGAATACCCATAAAAAAGGATTTAGATGATTTCTGTGAAAATAGGGATTACTTATATGGATATTTAGATAATAGTAATAAAGATTGTGATCGATTAACAACATATGTGAAAGAAAAATATGATTTTTTTTTTAATGAGAACACATGCATTTTGGATCCTAATAATGGAAATGAAAAGCCTTTAAAGATTAATGATAATTGTACATTGTATGACATTCCTAAAACATTTTCTTATGGCCATTGCAGCAATGATGAAATGCCACATAGAATCAAATCTATACCGCACTGTCCAGCGGCGGAAACATTTACTTTTGGCAAATTTCTACAATACATAAGTGACTATATGCAGTATATTCCTGGTATATCATTTATCCAAGATAATTTACTCTACGTTGGAATAGGAGTTGGAGGTGCTTTAACACTTTTCTTTGTGATATATAAGGTATAACATTATGCTCAGCTTTTTAAGCATACAAGTACAGATGTGCTAGACACGTTTTATGATACCTCTTTGTTGTCACTACATGACGTGTACGTAAAGACATTTAATATACGTTTATCTATCTTTTGCACAACAGTTCAGTCCCCTTGGATATTTTTACCGGAGGAGGAAAAAAAAGAACCAGGAAATAAATGATATGATGCATGGTTATACAGCCCCGTTAGGAAACAATCTATTCTATGGCATGCCCCCAACAATGCAAAACATGCCGCATGGTATGCTTCCACCAATGCAAAACGTGCCGTATCGTATGCCTACACCAATGCAAAACGTGCCGTATCGTATGCCTACACCAATGCAAAACATGCAATATCGCATGCCTTTACCAATGCAAAACATGCCATCTCGTATGCTTCCACCAACCCAAAACATGCAATATCGTATGGCTTACCAAGCAGAATAAAATATAGTAGAAGGCGCTGATGTGGGGGAACTACAACTCCGTTTATCCGCACTATAATGCGTAGTAAGCGATTTTGCCTGAAGTGCTCACCATGAGGTTACCAATTAAAAAATAAACGTAATAATAGTTTATTACTGTTGGTTAACCAAATGGGATGTAACCACTCAGAAATTTACGTTCATCATGGGAAGCAAAACAGATCGATATGCATTTGTTTATAATGCTCATATATACTAGTGAAAACATATGCCCCTAAAAGGTCATTATGACTATGCTTGCGCACATCACACATTTATCAATTGTTCACCTTGTTGTTCTTGTTACCTTTTTTTTTCGTGCTATTTGAGCGTGCACAAATGGGTTTATCATCCCTGTTGTGTTTGATTTATAAAATGTTTTTACTTTTTCTGAGAAAAAATATTTTATTAAAAATTTTTCTTTGACAAAAACTTTGCGCAGTTTACGTCATATGGAAAAATATATATATATATATATATATAATAAAATATTTTACGAATCAATTCTAACATTTCACCGCCAAGGTGTTGTAGGAATCTAAGCAAGCACAACTCTTTTCCCCTAATGATGCGTCGTCTTGGTGACCGCAACAGCTGCGTAATTATTGAAGCTGCGTCGTTTACTTTTTTTATGCCGCACACGCATAATCCATTTTGCTCATTAAAATAATTTAGCGGGCACAATTTTACGCCCGCCATACGATTAGCATATAATTCATAATATAAATATTTCAAAATTCATAAAGTTTCTTTGTACTTTTTGAGTAATTAAAGTTTTTCCTGGGGTTCCAAGCAGTCACGTTAGAAATGAAAAGTATGCAACCTTAGGGTTGCATAAGGTGATAAACAACTGTGCCAAAACATAGCTACCTATGTATACATATACATACGTACACACATGCATATATGCATCTATGATATGGCGCTTCTAAAGCTTTCATTTTCAAAAACAAAATTAACAATAATAATGCCACGGGTATATTTTAAGCTAAGGCAATACATCAAACAAAATTTTACTCAAAAAAAAACGAAACAAATTTTCATTTTTAGCATGTAAGAGTATTAATTACCGCATTAAGTAAATGGAGTCATATGCAGTGTCAATTCGTGTGTCACGAGTAATGCACAAGCGCAGGTTCTTCGCAAAACGGGCACACGTATACGCATATACACGCGTACATATATATATATATATATATATATATATATATATCATATATATATGCGCTTAACCGTGTGTGTGATGAAAATTCCAGGTGCGGCAATCTCGCACAACATCAAATCACGCATTTGTGCGAAACAAAAAATCGGTGTTCATACCTAGTATGTTACGTCAAATCTTTGAATTTAACTCGAAAAAAATTTTAAATAGAAAAAGAAATAACAAAACATTAAAGTTTCCGCAAAGTTAAAAGGGTACTACTTTTGCTATTGTTCTGTATCGAGGTAGTTCAAAATAGGTAGATATGCCCTACGCTCTACATTGTAAAAATTGAGTACTATTCAGCGTAAGGGGGAGTTGATGGGTAAGGATTATCTTTTTTGCCATTTCGCGTTCTCTATATGGTACATTATATATAGCTTAAAATTTAACAATTTGAGAGACAATTTTCTTTTCTTAACGGGATTAGTAAGTTATGCTTTTTAAGTGAGGTCTTCCATAGTCACTTTTGTCTTTACTTTTTTTGTACAAAATTCCACCCAATATAACAGCGGAAGCTGCCAAAGGTAAAGCAACAACATTACTCGTCGTTAAGAACAACGTTATTATGAGTGGAGATAGTGCAGCTGCGCCAGGAATAGCAAATACCTTTGTAGCTTTCCTATAAGCAGCTTGTTTCATAACTCTTCTCTCTTCCCCATAATATTCCTTATATTTGTCTAAAGCACTCAAGGCATCGAAGATTTTATTTTCACAATAATTATCGGCTTTTTTAAGCACACCCCCAGATCGTCTTTTTCCTTCAAAAAGATATTCATCTTCATGTTCTGGATATAATTCGATATCCATTGATGATATTCTGTATTTTGAACCAGATCTTCTTGCATTCGTAAGATCTATTATATCATCATAATCAGTAGATGCAGGTCGTGATGAACTGGGTTCATCATCGTTTTCATCATCATAGTCTACACTATATCGGGAGTGACTTCGGTCGTCCTTATCGTCGTCAACATCAAATCTGGATAAGCTAAGTACTTCATCATCATCATCATTAGTAGTACTACTTTCCTCTTTTTCACGTCGTGATCTTGATGATGTGCGGTGTTTATGGCTGTGTCGACGTTTATGACGATGGCTATGACTGTGGCGGTGGCGATGGTGCCTATCTTTTACTTCACGTCTTGATTTGTGATCAGAATCATAATCGAATAATTTATCATTATTATCATCATCATCATCGTCGTCATCATAAAAAGAATCTGCAAAAATGGAATCTCGGCTCGATCGGCTTCCTCCTAACAATCGTTGAACTCTTAAACCAAATTCGCCATTGGCAGTCGCATCCTCAACCAATGATGTTCCAAGTTTGTTCTAAAAAAAGGGTAGCAAGACATAGGAAAGCAAGTTAGTTTTTCTTATTTACAAAGATAGATACGTCAATTCGTTTCTGCGCTGATGCAATGGTTCGAAAAATAAAACCATAAAGCGGATTCGAAAGGGAAGAAAGAAAAAAAAAACACGAAATCGTCACATCCATATTTTATCACTCATGTCGCTATTGCCATTTTGTAATTTTTTTCCTACCGAATCGTTGCAAGTCTGATTTGTATACGCCAAAAGGAGGATGGTGGCAACTTTAACGAAAAGGAGAGACCTTACGTTATTTTCTTTCATCGTGCTAATTATTAAGGCTGTCAAAATTTTCTATAATGCTGAATTTGAAAAGAGCGCTATAGTATAATAATAAGTATAAATAATGAAACGTACAAGAAGAATTCGTATTCTCACTTTGATTGGTTCCTTTCTGTATTATTTTCAAACGAACTAAATGTTACATAAAGATATAATAACGAAAAGGAAAAACTACAAAAGAACAAGACCAAAAAAACTATTTTAAAATATTTTTACATAACTTATTTGTAAAAAAATTAAAAACGAAATTAAATAGAACTTACGAAAGAATATTCCAAATATACAAATTTTTCGAACAAAATTTTCAAAATAGATAACTTAATTTTTTCGGTGCTGCATTTTTAAGACATTTTTTAGCATGTAATAATGTTGCCATTTAGGGGGGAAAAAAAAAAAAAATTAATCATTATGAATAACTCCGAAAAATTATTTAACATGGAGAGGGGAATAAAAAGGTAAATGATACATATATCTCTATGCATTAAATCAAAGTAATCACAGAGCTTAATTTTGCGTGCCTTTTTTTAAATAATTACCCCGTCAAAATAATTCTACAGCACGGAGTTATCCATCTAAATGCACTTTTAGCTATAAAATAATAATGACAATAATTGTGATAATAATGACGATAATAATTATGAGAATAATCAGTAGACCATATTATAATACATTTAACAGCAATAATAATAATAATAATTATTATTATAATAATGATAGCAGTAATTATTATAATTACAATAAACCAACAATGCAACATTTGAAAAGAACCTTTTTATGACAACTGGAAACACGTTCCCGCATTAACAACGCAAAAATAGGCTAATGCTTTGCGTATTTTTGTAAACTTGTGGTATAATGCAGTCGCGGAAAAATTTAATAATTTTTTAGTCGCTGCAAATGCAAATAATAATTTATATTTTTAAAAGATATTTAACAAAATATATGGGGTCTTTATTTTGAAATATAATTTACAGAGGTTCCCAAATATGTATTAGTATTATTTCAAATAAAATTTGCTACCAATAAGTTAAAGGCAAATGATTTTACTAAACGACATTTTTCCCTTTTTTTGGCAAAATAATAGCATATTTAACATGTGGTCCGAATAACGCTACCCCAGCGAGGTTGTCCATATGTATTAAAAAAACATGCAGGAAAAGAAAAGGCAATAACCATAATGAAGAAACAAATTTATAATGGTGATTTATCAAAATTTTGGCAATTTTAATATCAATCGGTTGCTTCCCCATCATTCATTGCTTTTTATACGCATATTTATTATATTACTATTTCGGATAAGAAGTGCCTTTTTGTTTACCTTTACCGCATGAAATTTTTGTACATCATCATCATGTAGGTAGTACAATTTTTCATATTTTTTTATTATAAAATTTACTTAGCCTATATAGAAAAAAGGAAATCCAATAAAATTGCTCTAAAAGTACATTTTTACCACTAAATCTGCCACTAACTACGATGACTTAATTCGTAATTTATTAAATTCTTTAATTAAATGGAAGAAATCTGTTTACAATACGAAAATTTATAATGTTATTAATTAAAAAACATAATGCTTCAAATAGTAATGAATAAATTAAGCAAAGAATACCCAAAAAAAAAAAGAAAAAAAAAAAAAATTAAAAAAAAAAGAACAATAAATAAATATAAAATATGAAAAAATAAAAATGGTTTATGCATTTATGTAAACATATATAATAAGCTATAAAGGCATATAATATAATATCTAAATGAGCTGCACTCTTTTGTTAGAATTCACAAAATTTCCATAACTTTTCCTCAAATGAGAACCACCTTTCAAAAAGCATCCCTTTTTAGTGGACTGCTTTTGTCAACTAATAAAATTATCAACATCTTTCAGTCCTAAAAATTAGTCTACAAAAATTTCTCCTAGCATTTTAAAGTTTGCTTCAATTATATGCTTTTTTCATCCTTCCTACCATCATGTTATGCATATTATACATATGCTATACGCTCTGCTGCTAAGTCTTCTGCCTTGTGAGGCTTTGCAGAAAAGAACGTGATGTGTTTAAACGATCGCAATGGACGCGATACTTAGCGGATTATTGTAACAAGTTAACTCGTTTTAGTATTTCTGCTAAATGGTTAATGTTGTCCAGGAATAACAAAATTAACTTTTAATTACATTATTATTGCTCCTGTAAACTTACGCATGGTAATTCTTCGCGCACAAAAGCACTCCTCCTTTCGGTAACATTTCAAATAAAAGAATCTATTTGAGATGTGTTCAATATGATAAAAAAAATTCATCATATGATTTTTTTCCCCTCTTTTAATCAAAAAAAAAAAAAAAGGTACTATTTATATCTTCACACGAAGTGCTAAGTTGAAGATTTATTTACTAAAACAAAAAGCTAACTTATATAATGTTAACTACGAAAAAGAGAAATTCTATTTTGTTGTGTCTCATTTTTGCTGTAGGAACTTTTATACTTATTAATGTATAAAGAAAGAACATCGCAGAAGAGAAATTTTGTATATAATAAACCCTAACTCTCACTTCCACATTTCTTCTGCCTTCTTACATATGGCAAGTATAGTAGACTCAAATGTGTATGCGTCACTGTGCCATCATCAGGTGAGCACAAAATTGTAAAAGTATACAATCGAAAATTTGTAAAATGTACGACTATAGCATCTTCCTCATAGCGCCATTGTAATGGGACCGTTTCTACACAAATAAGATGTGTTACGATTAATGCTTCACCACTTCTCTGCAAAGTTGCTTATCGAAGCTATCTGCTTATCATTAGGCATTTGCAAAACGATCTTGTGCAGTATGTTTTTGCCTTCTACCTATTTACACCTTTCTGTCCCTTTCACAAAATTCACTCTTCTAGCTTTACAGTACTACTAACTCTACCATGAGCTTATCACAAATCGTAGCACACCAACTTGGATAGAACGGGTCCTAAATTATACTTGGCCGAGATAACTCCACGTAACAGAATCATACACGCATAAACTTTCCAATTACGACTACCCGTTGTCTACTTCTAATTAGGAGAGTTACACCAACTCGGTGGCATATTAGTTCTAACCACGGGGCACCTTTTCCCATTTACCCCATAATTTTACCATTGCTTCTTGTTTGAAAGGAACACTTCGGCAATTTCGTAAGTTCCAGACAAACAGGCCGTGGGAGACACTCACTCGGGGTAACACACTCTGACTCACTTGGGGGGAGGGGTCATTCTTTCCCGCTGCAAAGGATATTCCTTTCTCTTACAGTTACAACACACTATCTCTTTGTGAACCACGTGCACGCACTATCCTAATTTGATGTCACGCGACACCCCTCTATGCGCCCACTCTAGCTATCTCACATTGCTACCTTTTAGCCATGCAGAGAATTCTCCGACGAACTCTCCATTTACAAAATGCGCTTCTTCATTCTCAAAGGATAGGTTATATACCATATCTCTATCAAGGAACCATTTGTCATCACCCTTTTTAACATTATTATAGTTATCTTAATTTGAGATGAGAGTGTATATGTGTTGTATATATAATACACACCCCTACCCCCCTCTCTTCTCTCCACTCTTCTCATTTCGCTATTTTTCATATATTTTTTTTAACTCTTAACGTGAAACATTACTTCGGCTTTGCTCTCATAGCGCCAGCTAACACTCGTTTTACTCTCAATTTATACTCGATGTAAGGAAGCGTCATTCGACCTTTGCATTTTCATGTGCACCTATGAATTACTAAGTAATGACTCCATACTTGAGCTTGACTTCAAGTCGCTACTGTTGTCGCTGTCGTCATCGTCATCATCCTCGTCGTCATCAAAATCATCCCTCTTGTTGCGAACAAACTTGTTCTTCACTCGTTTGTGGGTGCGAGAAATCGATTTCCCAATGGGGGTAAACTAAAGAAAAGGAAAACGGTGGGATGGAGTATAAATGATGACGCCCGCTTATTCCACCCTGTAGATGCACACTTTTCACAAAAAAGTGGACATCTCAGCATGGTAAAAAAATTCACACGCTACACACCACACGCACACATTATACATTCATCCGTCCGCTCATCCGTTTGCTCACCTTGTAGAGGACGTACAGAAATAACAGCAGGCCCAGCAGGGAAAGGCCCACCGGTGCGACCAGGCTAAACACGTAAGAGTTGAATCTCTTCACCACGGAAAAGAGCGAAGTAGCCAAGGCATTAATGCCAATTAACATGTTCCCAGACTGGGAGGTATCGCTAATCGCTTCTGCTAAAGCTCTTCCGCCTATCTTTACGACGTTACTTTCGGATGGTCCTGTAATGTCTCTATGCTTCAGAACAGTGCGTGGCTCGATCTTCTCAGCTTCCGTAAACAAATTTATAATATTTTGATAACAATCATTGAATATGGATGCCAATGCAAGACTAACTACAGATAAATTCTCCAACACATTTTTTGGATTATACTTTGGATAATCATCAATGTACTTTGTACAAATGTTTTCTTCTTCCATTGTACATACGTCATTCCATTCATAGTACAAAGGAACCTTAAGTTTAAGGTAGTCAATATATTTCTGACAAGCGTTATTCGTATCTTTGATAGCTGCCGTTTTGATGGTAGAAAAATCTTCAATAAAATCAAACAAATGTTTAACATCTTTTAAATACTTCATATCAACCAGCGTTTTGTCGGGATGACATATATTATCGGCATTGGGGAACTTATCATTATTTATATTTGTCCATGCATTTTGAAGGCCATCAATTATTTTAAAAAAATTTTCATCATTTTCGTTGTTATTCAGATTTTCATACACTTGTTCGTATAGCCAGTAATTCAAATCATAACAATGTTTCTTGCTTAGACTATCTTCGCCACGACTTTCATTTATCTCAGTTAAGTTCCTTTCCAGTTTAAAAAAAACATCTCGAACCCAGGGTGTTTGCTCGTATGATCCTTCTATAGCTTCCCAGTAAACGTTTTCTTGACTTTCTTCATTTTCTTCATGTTCATCATCTTCTTCTTCGATTATATCTTCATTCAATTTATCGTAATATATTTGGGAAGGTAAATCTTTGTACTTCGGATCCTGTGGAAAAAAAACGGCAGACAAAAATGGAATGACAACAGTAATATACACAACGGCATGTTGATAAATTCACACCTTGGCGAAAAAACATCCAGTTAGGTGTGCTCGCCGGGGGAACACCCTTGGGTGTGCAACATGCGAACAAGCACCACTTAACGGAATGATGAAAGAACAGTCCCCGTGACAACTATAATAGCGGTCATGACAAAATCGCGTGCATCACAACAGTGTACATCATAACGATGTGCAATAAAAACGGGACTTACTTTTTCCATTTATGAAGGTTCCTGTAATTTGGACGTTCAATATTTATTTTTAAACTAATAACATTTGCGGCGCATTAACTGCTTATTTCTGATAAACGAAAAATCGCAACTTGTTGAAGCACACTGCACATGGACACTAACTGCCGTTTCAACTGACAGAAACAATCACTGCTGATCAGTTATAATCAATGTAATCACTTGTAATCAATTCTGATCAATTTTATTCACTTTTAATGAATTTTATTCTCTTTTATTCACTTATAATCACTTATAATCACTTGTAAAACAAAGCGTTACAACATAATGCCCATTACTAAACAATCCATCATAAAATGAACGCTAGTTTACCATTACACAACTGCTCCGCTCGACTATATAAAAAAGCGACTCAATATTTATATACACCAAAATGGTAAATAATAAAAATGGCGCTAAAATTATAACTTAAAAATCATTTAATCAAATGTACGTATATATTTATGGGGAAAAATCACAAGGTTCATTTTTAAATGAGGAAAGTTGCAATTATATATGCATAGATAAACCTGTACGAGCTCGCGATTCGTACAAGTTGGTTCGAAGAAAGCATTGCCTAGGCAATTGCGTATATGCGTACAAATAAACATGTATAAATAAACATGTAAATAAACATATATGTTAATATATATATTAACATATATAAACATATATATGCAAAAGTAAGTGTATATCTACAGGTACTGTACTTCGCCCGTTGTATAAACACCTTGCCGGCAAAAACTGTTATTTTTTGGCTAACAGAAGGAGGACGTTCCTTTTGCGCTAAACAAGTCACTCGATTTTTGCGTTAGGTAAAACTAAATATGTACAAACATGTGCTATCGCGTTTGTAGAGTTAAATCGCGCCATTAATCATTAATATAACATCATTTTCAATTTTACATAAAAATAAAAAATTGCGAGCATTCGTAAAAAATTGTCACATTTTTATAAATAGAAAAAATTGCAGAAAGCTAACTTTGGCACTAGATCATGCATGTACGTATATATACATCATATACCATCTATATATTGTACTGCATATATTACTTCGTACATATTGCTTCGTACATATTGCTTTGTATACGCTATATATAAACGTTATACATATGTGCAATATGCTTATACGCAACGGGGGTATTAGTTTGATAGGCTATTTTTTTATCTATTATCAAACCACGCAATAAAAATCTATTCTACTGCCACCCGATTGCACCCTCACAAATGCACGCTGTGGCTTGCCTCCTTGACTCATACCCCCCTATATCGGTATTTGAATATTTCTCTTTTTTAACTCTTACGAGGCTTCGCTTTTACAACGCTCAGCTTAAATTCTGCTATACGCGTACATATATATAATATATATATATGTATATTCGTATATATTTATTCATATAACGTACTTTTTGGCTTTT
Source organism: Plasmodium vivax (assembly GCF_000002415.2). Taxonomy (NCBI): domain Eukaryota; phylum Apicomplexa; class Aconoidasida; order Haemosporida; family Plasmodiidae; genus Plasmodium; species Plasmodium vivax. Next base: position 2,004,515 of record NC_009916.1, on the reverse strand, counting down.
AAAAACATTAAATGCGATTATTTACTGTATACATGTATTGTACACTGGCAAGCAATTAAAAAAAAAATTGTTCAACCATGTTTTTTAAAATGTAAAAAAAACTCGTACAAACGTATAACGCAAAAAAATATGTACCGCGAGTAATCAAATTGGCGCAGTAATTCAGCAGGTCTGAATCTTTCTACTTAAAGAAAGTAACAGCGCTGTGTATATAAATATATAAATAAATATAATATATATTTATACATATTTGTACATATTTGTACATATTTATACATATACTTGTACATATACTTGTTCATGTTGTGCCATAATTACGACGAGAAAAATCTGCGTTCTCAACGCATTTTGCGTACAACAACGTGCAAAACTAATGCGTAAAGGGAGGCCCCAATTTATTTATAAAGTATATACGTACATAAACACATGTATATATATTTTAACTAATTATATAACTATAATTTTTAAACACCCTATAAACACATAAACCTCTTAAACGCGTATAATGCCGCACTGCAAAGTGTACATATTACATACTCATTTTACATTTATACAAAACGACGTAATGCATGTAGCTGTTTGGTTGGTTTATGTGCTATGCTGGTAAATAGTACCCCGCAAGTGAAGTTGTTTCGCCCTATATCGCAAAAAAAGTGATGAACAATTTCAAACAAACTTTCTGCGGGACTTTGACTGGTCACTATTAACTACTAAGGAGTAGTAACTAAGAAGTAGTAACTAAGTGGTAACTATTAGCTCCTAATTGCTAATTACCCTTGGGGGGCACACTCAGGGGAAACACTGTCACGCAATATAGCACGTATAACACCGTCGAATTAAATAAATGTACAGCTTCGTTTATTACAGAAAAGTGTACGCACAGTAATAAGTATAAAATCATTCATCATAAGGACGCGGGAGGTATACACATAATGCTTCACTTATGGACATAAAAGTCCCCCCAAAAAAACAATTTGATGCAGCTCTATATGTACAATGTGAATATACAATCAATGCTTACAAATTATAACATGTTCGTAAGTTTAAATTGTGTAAATTGCTTCAAATAATGCGTAATTATAGGTTGGTCACGCACTTTTGGGGATTTGCTTCTGTGTACACGTGTTATTTTTGCCTTATTTAGTCTTTGTTTAATTTGCTGAATTTGCTTATTTTGCTTAATTCGCTGAACTCGCTGAACTCGCTGAACTCGCGGAATCTTTTTCCTATTTGTGTACCCCCTGGAATATAGCATTAGTTTTTATTTTTCGTCCAACGAAACATAAATCGGAGGCAATTGGCGAAAAGGAAAAGCCGGGTGTACTTTTCATGTCATTACTCGAAACATAAATGCTAAATCTTTTAAAAATGAACGCACGAGCAGCATATTATTTTTTTACAAATTATTTTATTTTTTTTTTTTTTTGCAAAAAAAATTGTACACATGCGTGTTATATTATCGGATCAGGGAAATTTATATCATTAGTTAAAAGGAATTATTTAAATACCATTTTCATATTCATCCCCGAACTGCTCAGTTTTTACACTTTTTTTTTTTTTGGACACGTTTTATTTTGCGAAATGTCCTCGTTACCGGCGTTATCACGTTTTGCCATTATTTTCGGGCCATCGTGAATGTAGCGCAAGAAACTATTATATAGCCTATTATGTAAGTGCATATCATGCGCACGGTATGACTCTTAAAACGTCCACCTGCGTACGTGTGAAACCCTCCACTTTATAATAAAATTCACGAGCACTAATTTGGTACATCGCTTTTACGAATATATATTCCTTTTATGATGTAATCGAATGGACAGTTTTGTATGCGCGCGTGCCTCCTTTACGGTCCTAATTGGTCCCCCTTTAGTACGTAATTTAGCGTTATAACACAGTATTTTAAAATGCTTGCTGCGTACGTCCAAGAAAGCACTGCGCCCTGGAATGTGTACACATATACATACACACATTTGGGCTAAAACGACACTTAAATTGCGTTTCACTATTTAGTGAGGGACACCGTACCACAAAAAAAAATAAACCCATTCAGTTCCAATTTGATGATATTGCCTTGCAAAAATTAAACAATCCCGCGATGTGAAAAAAAAAAAACAAAAAAAAAAAACCTTCTTTGTGAAGTACCGAACTGTAAGCAATCATCACGAACAAGTGTGCCCAGAAAAAAAGAAATTAAAACAAATCATAATTATTACACCATTTGGGAAAAATCCAACCGTAAAGGTTTAAGGTAAAAATTGTGAGAGGATATATTTTTAATATGTACCTTTCTTGTGTAACTGTAACGAATATGCGTAGTCCATAAAGCCGTTTCCCCGACCCCGTTCTTTAACGAGTCTACGATTTTTACGTTACCTTTGCGTAAATAAAATGTAAACGCAGAAATCATGAGAAACATCACCTTCTTCGTCATCCTGCTAAAAGGTTTATCACCCTTTTGACCGTAAGTTATCGAAATGTATGACTAACTTGTCTTATTAAGCCAAATTAGATGAACGCCTTCATTGGAATACTTCCTCCCCTCATTTTACGATAATTCTTTTTTTAAGAATTGACTGTGTCAGGTAGAGTGGTAGAATGTTCTGGCTTGACCGCACTGCCATAATTTGGTCTTTTTTACGAATACCTTTAACGGTATAGCATTATAAGAAGGGGGATTCCAAAATGAGGACATTCCTTTTAAGAAGGAAACTTCATATAGAAGCTGCCTTTTTGAAGTACACAATTTTACAACTGTTCACATGTCCTACTTGTACGCATGTGTGTTTCTAATTTTTTGGTGCCCTTAGTAATAAGTGCCCTTTCTAACATGCATGTGTAAAATAATGGAAAATTGATCGCTACGCTATTGCTGTTATTTTTTTATTCGTGAACTGTTTTTTTGACGCGGAAGTATTGCACTTGTTAAGCTGATAGTGCGAATAAGATGGGCACTTATATATGTAGACATTTTTTGCCCCTCTGGGAATATTGCTGCGCGATTCGTGTCTGCCATTTTTGCTGTTACAATTATCAGTATTATTATCATCCCTATTAACATTATTATTTCCCCGTGGGGTTAACAAAGGGTGTCCGAATTGGGTTCGTCCCCCTTTGAACCAACCCGCAAAAAATTAGCGCATGCACGGATAGGTACACATCTCTATATACGTACTTACCACACCGGCAGGTAAATTATTCATTCGAATTAACCTCATTTTTAAATTATCATAATAGGGAAAAATACAACCTTTATAAGATTAAGGTCAAATTATTATGTCTACCTTTTTAGTTCACTATTTTGTAAAAAGGCTCGGCATTAGCAGAAGGGGAAAATTATCATCATTAGCTGTATGCATTTTTCAACAGAAAATGGTGGGCTCCCATGAACTATCATTCTTATGTATTGCATGCACATGGTTTTTGCAAAAATGTTATGCTTTGTTTGTAGTGAACTGCATACGGCGCGGTTCACAAGGAGTTATTACATACTGCCAATGATGCGTGGTGATCGGAAAGACCTCCTAATAAACGATTGTTTAATAACTCCATATCGAATTAGAACTTAAGCATTTTACATTTAAAGATAACCATTGCTTTGCTTCTTATTCCCATTTGTATCATTTATTAGCTCGAAATGTATGTCACGTTCAACCACGTCTTTCGCAATTGCCACAAGTACGCACTATTCTGGTCCGTGCCACATTTGAATAATTACCTAATCATAGCAATATTGTAATTGCAAACAAAATTACTAAAATGTGTTAATGCTTTGGGAAGGTTACACATTTTTACAATTTTCCTTTTTTCACTGAAATTTGAGCTAACTGTAGATATCTACCTTTAGCGGTACAAACATGTGTGCATTTTTTTTTTTTAATTTTTCTGTAAAAGTAACCATGCCATGTATTTAGCCATTTTTACCAAATTGCACACAGATTTATCAATTTTTGAAAATATTTAAAAATGGTTCCATAATTTGCACACACAAATGGCCAAACAGGTGACTCCGCGGTGCAACGTTCTTTTAAAAAAATCTTCTTTAACTTTTGCATCATTTTTTCCTGTCTCACCTCAAACTTAGCGCAATAAATAATGACCATTTGTTTGAGTAGAAAAGGATAAAGTTAGTGATCTTTTTTCTTTTCTTTTTTTCCAGGGGGGGAAATTCCTATGCACATTTATTTGCTCTTCCCCGGTTCAAAAAATTGTAAAAAAAAATATATACCGTACCGCACTACCCAAACGAACTAACCAAATGACAAACTTTTAAATTTACCTCGTTTGCAAAAATTCATGTCTCGTGATAATGCTGAACGAATTTTCCTTTCCAGATGGTGATAGACACTCAAACAGGTAACTGCAAAAAAAAAGGTAATTATTCTCCCCATCAAGTAGCGAAAAAGGGGGGAAATTCCTCATTTTCTGGTTAATCTGAAGAAGGTGATACCCACTGTGGGGATAATACAAAAGTCCTATTTTGTAACGCTCTAGGAATAGCAGAAATGTTACTTATTGACCATTTTCTTAGAGACACACTGTGCAGTTACGTTCATTGCAAGTCCTTCTCCTTCACCTTCATGAAAATTGTGCCTTACCTTAGCGCGTCGATCATTTAATGAGCTCCTAACGATACGGTTTTCCACTCCTCACAGTTTCACACGTAAAATTATAAAACGCATTTGAAATAATACCAAGATAGGGGTACATACATGTGTGCGCATAACAGGGTGACTCTATTTAGTTTCATTAATCAGCCACGTCTGAATATAAGCGAAGGGGCAAATAGCTAAATCGTTCACCTAATAGACGTAGGCTAAGCACTCATAAGCGCACTATCATTTTAGCGAATCAGCCAATGCAGAGGTCCCTTCTACATGCACCACCCCTAGCACATATAACATGAAACAATTTTGGCCCAAAGTGCACCTCTTAGAAGTGCCATTTGCACAACAACAGAAAACAAAGGTTAAAATAAAAATGCCCGCTTTAAGCATATTTCGTTTATACCTTAATAACACACATTCGATATTTGTATTTACGATGCACGTTATTAAGACATAAACGGAATAAGCAAAGGGCCAATTAAAACTTCCAGACTTTTTTTCGAAAAGGTCAAAGGTAAAAACGCACCGATGGTTAAAACTTTAGTATATGTTTATTTTCTAGTACCCCTTTGCATTATCGCTACCATTAAAGGTCAGTAAAACATAGTTATACATGTAGGCGACTTCTTCTCATTGATGATAAGTCCCAAAAAACTAAAACATGTCCATTAATGTTCGAACTACTTTTAGGTGGGTCGTCTGCACATTTTCTCAGGAGGGGCATACCTAAATATCCCCTTCTTTCCAATCGCACAGGTCAAATGGTTAGACAGATACACAAATTAGAACATTCCATTGAGGGAAAACATCGAATAACGTTTTAAATCTGTCAGATTTTAAACCGTCCATTATGGCGAAACGCCAAGTGAACGAAATTGCCTAGTAAGAAGATAGCAACTCTAATATATTTATCACAAACGAATGAAGTGTTAAATAAAAACATACTGCCTAATAACCCTTTCTAAAAGTTTGCACACCATTTCATTTATAGCTATCTCCAAAATTCATGAAACTTCCGAAATGCAGTAAACAGTTGATAACGCCTCAAGAGAGCAACAGAGAGCGCGAAATGTGCTTATTTTTCATATGCTCCGATTGGGGTTAAAATTGCGCAACGGAACGGAATGTACATAAAACTGCATATACATGTATGTGCACATATATATGTGAAGGTACCAAATTCGTTTCCTTTTAACTATCGTTAGGACGCGGTTCCCTCGCCAAAGTGCCATTCCAGCACGCGGAAAGCCATCACCTTTATTATTAGAAGCACCGCTGACTTTATTTTTTACACGCCTTACATGTTAATGTATGTGCATGTAAATACACGTACGCATTTACTAGTCCACGCAGCATACATACTGAAGACCTACATGGAGGATGTGACTTTTTATTACGTATGTACCCTCGGGGGACCACGGAGATGCGAACGCATTTTCAGCGCGGCATTTGCCTTAAACTTAACCTTGATGTGTTATTAAATGGATTACCTAAGTAGGGCAATTATCCTACGCAAAGCGCAGCATACATTACTAATAAAAAATTAACATTTTAGTAAAACTACGAATTAGCTAATTACTAATCGCATAACTTTGCAAAACATTTCCCCTGTGCCATTACCCAACCAAGAGTGTTTATTTCCTCTTAAAGGAATAACTTTTTAATCGTTTTTTATTTTTTTTCCATTTTGCTACATAAAATTGTAACTACCTAATGACGCATTCAATTATTTACGAGAAAAAAGTGGTCACTAACTGTTCACTTTGTGGTAACCTTTTTTCATTTTCCCCCTTTTGATATAAGTATTTTTTTATTAATTTTTCCTGTTCATTTTTACTATAGAATAATCGAGGGGCGTTCGAAAAATAAATTTACGTTCCATTTTAATTATCCTATATAATATATATATAACATGTATAATATATAATACACGATACGCATTATGCATATTATGCGCACTATATTTTTTTTTTTTTTTTATGCGCGTTACTTTACTGGAAATTTTTTTTTACTACATTGTCATATGTACATGTGATATTTTCCGCGACTCTAAGGGGTGTGGTTGGCTGAGCTTTTCGTTATCTGACTAACGGAAAAAATAATAAAACATTTATTTTTACATTGCCTAATGAAAAGTTATTAAAAACGAAAAATCGCAGGTAGGAAAATTGAGATATTTTACAAATTTTTTACTTCCTATTAATGATTACCCTTTTTAGCTTAAAATGTGAAAAAAACGCATATTTCTTAATTCTAATTCAGCAATTATTAAATGTAATAATTTATTACATTTTTTCGTAATTTATATATATACCCATTATTTATGCGATATAGCACTCTAAAACGATTATCATTTTATACCCCTTTATTTCACTACTATTCTTTTTTTTTTTTTTATCACCCTTATTTTATTGCAATTTTATTTTTTTTTACGAACAATTCGTTGATAATAATGTGAAATTTTATTTTAAAAAAATTGCATTTTATCTTCTTTTTTCTAATTTCTAAAAAAAAGAAATTTTCACTAAAAAAATATATTTAATTATGCTGCATTCCCGCTATAATTTACGCAAAAAAAATGCATAATGCAATATTTTTATTTGGTGAAAATTTTTTACCCAATTTATATATTTTAAAAGTATGTAAAATTTTATTATTTTAATTATTTCCATATAGTTAAAGTATATACATACATCAAAATTATATATTTTTTATAAAAAAAAAAAAATTATTTATAAAACGTATTATCATTTATACTGAGAAAGGAACAATTTTTGCATAATTTTCATGTGCTGTACTTTTTAGTAAAATTTATGGAAATGTTATTATTGCATATTCTATTCTATTGAAAAGAATTATATTTTATTTAATAGAATATTTTTATAGGAAATTTACTCTGCAAAAAACATTTTAATTTTTTATTATACTATTTTTACCATTTACTAAAACTAAACGTTATCGTAGCGCGTATTTTAACAAAACGTTAATTTTCAATTCGTGAAAAAAAAGGTTGGAAATAAAATAAATTAATGAAATAATAAAATACGTGAATAGATAAACGCTTCGCAGCATTTTAAAAATAATATATAAACAAAGCGAAAAAATAAAAAAAATTACTTCAGTACATTATTGTACTTTATCCTTATTCTTTCCTAACTAATTACATTTCTAATTTTTTTTTTTTCTTGATACTAAAGCCATTTAGGAATATTAAAGAAATGCTAAAAAATGAAGGAACAAAGCAATAAATTTTCTCTTTTCAAAGTCTTCACATACAATGTGTTAATATGGAGTTGGGAGTACTACTCCAATGGGGTAATGAATAGTTGCTATGCACGCCTAGCGAATTAGTGCATTTTTTTCCCCACGCTGCTTTGTTTTTCCACTAAAAATGCATTTATATGCACTGAGAAATTAATGTAGCGCGTTGACATTTGTATACATGCGGATGCGCGCTTATACATATAAAGTGCCTGATTGGCATGTGCCCTCCCGCGCTTTGTTACGTGGCTAGCATTTTTACCCCTATGCATGCATGTGCTTAATATGTATACACCCCCACATACATTATACACTTTCTTATACGTATTATTCTCCTCGCCTTACAGACCGCCCCCCTCTGCAGCTCTTTCGATGGCCAGTTCTCACAAAACAGTATTGTAGGCAATAGAGCTGGAAGAATATTAAAGGGAGAAACCGATGTGTTGGCTCAAAGGAAATCTAATGTCATTAAGGCAAAACTGTTAGATGTTGTAAACGAAAGTGATGGCAATTTTGAATCCAGGGCAAAATCACTTATGAAAGATGATGGCTTTAAAAACGATTTTAAATCCTTAATGAAAAGCGAAAAGTTAGGAAAATCATCCAATTTGTATAGTACCCGCAGCAGTAAGAGAAGAGCTCCATCAGAATTCAGATACAGCCCAAGCATAGCAGGATCATACGAATCTGAGGGATCATTAATATCAGATGGAACATTCGCATCAGAGGGATCATTAATATCAGATGGAACATTCGCATCAGAGGGATCATTAATATCAGATGGAACATTCGCATCAGAGGGATCATTAATATCAGATGGAACATTCGCATCAGAGGGATCATTAATATCAGATGGAACATTCGCATCAGAGGGATCATTAATATCAGATGGAACATTCGCATCAGAGGGATCATTAATATCAGATGGAACATTCGCATCTGAGGGATCATTAGCATCAGAGGGAACATTCGCATCTGAGGGATCGTTAGCATCAACGGGAACATACACATCAGAAGGATCATTAGCATCAACGGGAACATACACATCAGAAGGATCATTAGCATCAACGGGAACATACACATCAGAAGGATCATTAGCATCCACGGGAACATTCGCATCAGAGGGATCATACGCAACAACCAGATCTTCGGCTACATCCAAAAGTTCTAGAAGTTCCAAAAGTTCTAGAAGTTCCAAAAGCTCTAGAAGCTCCAGAAGCGCTAGAAGCTCCAGAAGTTCTAAAAGCTCAAAGAGATATGACAATATGAGCAAATCTAGAGCTTCCCTATTATACAACGATTACTATGATGATGCATCCTACTGCAGTGATGACACTGCTGATATGTCTACCTTAGAAAGCGAATATGCTTATGATGACGAAGCTCAAACTTCATATGGATCTTCCTATGGCAGTGAAGGACATTCTAGTACAGATCGATCTGATGTAACCTCCAGGTATAGTGGCTCCACTGATGACGAATCAGTTAGATATTTCAAAAGAAGAAAGTCAAGAAAACCAAAATATGATTACATTGATGCACCCCAAGAAGGTAAATCAGAAAAATGTGCAGTATCATGCGTAATGAAATTCCTTAAAAAATCTGATGCCATGTACGAAACTGAACTTCTCAATTTTCTGACCACCAACTACAAAGGCCACATGAAAGGAGGACCAGTTGCTAGAAAAAAATACACCAAACTGTTTACTATTGCTTCCCCAGTCATCGTAAACATCGTCTTCATAATCATATCCGTACTGGTAACATCTGATGCCGGTTTGATATCATCCATGATCCTTTTACTCTTATCAATAGTATACGTATTCCGTAAACTGAAAAAGTGCAGAAAAATGTGCCATCGTTACGGAACCGAAGAAAAAAATGCCAGAAGAAGGCTAAAGCACTACATGCATTAAAAAAAAAAGAAAAGAACAACAACAGGTAGACGTAGAAGCAGAAGAAGAAGCAGTTTCAAGAAATACTTAAAATGAACAAAATGTATCATATATAAAGCCATGAATGTTGCTGTGATTTAATAGTACATTACCCCCCAAATGGATATATATAAATATATATGTATACACACCAATATCTGATTACCACTTCAAAATTAGATTCTTCGAAGCCTTTTTTTTTTTTTTTTACATTTATGTAAAAGGAAGGAAAGACAAAAATACCTTTATCACTACGTGCGTTTCCTGTAATTTTAATAGATCATTTATAATCATGACTGTACATTTAAATTATTAATTTTGTATAATTGTTGCCGGAACATGTGTGTTTTAAAAGGATTCCCATGTGTATATATATACGATATGTATTCATATATTATTTTTTTATATACATATATATATTTATGTATATATTTATGTACATATATTTAGGTATATATTTAGGTATATAGATTTATGTAGATTTACGTGCATGCATTTACGTGCATGTACACTTACGTGCAAGTATTTATGTGCATATATTTATGTATACGTCTATATATTTACATTTATATTTATATTTACATTCATGCTTATGCCTGATGCTACAACTTCATTACCTGTTTGTAAGAAAACCTCAAAGATTTATGATTTTTAATTAGATTACCAAGAAAACGACAATTTTGCTATTTATTATATTTCTATTTATACTTTTATTTTCCCATAATTTATATATATATATATATATATATATATATATATATATATATATTTTTTTTATTATTTAGAATTACACATGCAAATTTCGAATGAGATCTAATGTTATAAAATAACACATTGATCTTCTCTACTTTAGTGCTCGCAGCGAACAAATTATAAATTAATAAGACTACATATTAATTAAAAAAAATTTGTTCAGTCAGGCATTAACACCCAGGGTGAATAAGGTGCACAACATAGGCAAATTGTAGCGAAAGCGGAGAAAACGGCATCGCTCTCCTATGACGCACCAATGCTGTATATATCGTCTTAGCATGCTTCCCCATAGCATATTAGGTATTTAGCAAAAATGATCACTCCCTCATCTGCAGGGGGGATACATGACCTGACCATTTGGGTCCTCTTGCAGTTGATACATTTGGACCGCTGAAAAAAGCAGTGCAGCGTAAAAAAGAATTATTCCCATCGCTCCAGGAGCAAATGAGTGCTGGTTACCGCTTTATCTTCATTCGTTAGGAGAGGACATATAAAGGGTCTTTTTTTTATGCTATACTTACTACTTACCACCACTTGCCTCCTCATATTTGATACTCTCATTTTTTAAAAGACCATTCCAATTTTTCACGCTTCACTAACTCAAAAGTGTGCCATTTTCTCCATTGTGCATTTAGGCAAATGAAAAGGCACACTTATATGATAATGCTCATTTGAAAGAAACATTAAGTGGCACCTGTGCACCAGTTTTACCCAAAACACCTCTTCCCTTCTGCCATTCTGCAAAGTACGTAATTGCAAAAAAAAAAGTCTCACACTATTGGAGGTGCATACGCACATATACATAGCAAGTGCAGAAAGGGGTACACGGGTAGGATGGAAAAAGCACATTGCACAAGCCGCATAATTGCATAAATGTGTAAACACACGTGCAGCATGTCACTCCCCCCTTAGTGCCACTAACAGCACATACGCAAATTGAAGAAAAACAGCAGTGTCCTTTTACGCGCATGTCACGAAATAATTAGCCGATTCCCCGTAGTAGGAAAAACAGTCCATTCTGCTACACAGTGAGCATCTTCATCGCGTTGAAAGAAGGACCACAGGGAAGTTCTACATTCGCTTACCCATTTTTCAAAGGTCTGTTCTTGTGTACCGTTAGTTGGACCACCCCTTCTCTCTCTGCCCAGAACTGTTCAAAAGAATCATTTCATAAAAAGGTGTTGAAAGGTAAAAATAAATAATATTACAAAGTAGCTCCACCGCATGTTCGAGTCCCTAAATGACGAATGAGCATATTTTTGCCCCTCATTTATAGGTGATTATAAAAATTGAACTGCAGTTGCCCCATTTTATAGGGAAAGGAAGCCCAAACATTGGGGGGGGGGGATTTCTTTTCTCATTGGTAATTTAATTGATACGAATTTATTTTCATCAGTTCGTTATAATCATATAAAGTGATATAAACATTGGAGCTAATTTTTTCATTACACGCGTGTATGTACATAAAAACATGAGAGGCGTACATATATACACGCACATATGCACAAAGGGGGAAATATATTGGGGGGTCATCATGTAAGCATATGCAGGTGCATGGACACTAATCAACAAACACGAAAGAAGTAACAAAAAGGGGAAAATTTTATTTTTTACACAAACAAGAAGGTACGTATAATTTATATATATGTGTATATATATATATATACACGCGTTGAAAAGCAAAGCCTGTGTCTGGCGCCCATACTGCTAATATGTGGGGAAAAAAAAAATAAATGAAAAGCTCAGCATATATAATGCACATATAAACAACGTGAAAAGGAATAAGAAAACATTTTTGCAAAGTTAAAAAGAACAAAAATCGAATGTCTGCACTGCCACGCATGTAGGAGTTGTTTACACATTATCTACTACGGCATGCATTTGTCTCAAAATTGTGCTGTTATCATCTCAGTGTTAAAAAGAGGGAGGCGAAAGTCACCGTGTCAGCAGCAACACGAAAAGTTACGATTCGGCTAATCCCGCATTTATTTAAGCATGTACATAATTAACAATACGTTGAGAGGAACCTCTACCGGTTGAGTCTTCCGCATTTTTCTTCCTCCTCCTCACCTCTCTTTCTTTGTATAATTACAATCCAAGTGTGCATTTTTTTTTTTTACTTATACAACAATATGTGGTGGTGGGAGGGAGTGGCAAAAGAGGTCGTTTATTTTGTACTCTCTTTTTAATTTTCTGTGTCATTATCCATTTCCATTACCCTTTCAAATTCCTTTTCAAATTCCTCTACACTTGTTTCATCAATTTTAGGTTCATGTTCAATTTCAGCTTCCTTTCCTTTGCCCTTTCCTTTACCCTTTCCTTTATTCTTTTTCTTTTCCTTTTTTGTGTGTTGTTTTTTCTGCTCTTTCAAACAGTACTTAAGCAACCTGTTGGTAGCTCTTTGAGCATTTCTTTTCATTTTCATTTTCTTTTCATCACTTGTATCTTTAGCATATGCTTCTATCAAAGAATCTGCCAAATTTCCAAATAAATCTTTACAAAAGTCCATGTTTAGACTTTCCTCATTACCTTCTTCAAATTTCTTTGCGAATTCCTCCATCTGTCCTTCATATTGTTTTAAATGCTCTCCTACATTTAACTTATCTGATAACTCTTGAAATATGCTTCCTAATTGTTCCATTTCTTCTTCGTTAACTTCTTGGGGAAACTGAGGGCAGCATGATTCGTCTTCTAATGGGCATTCATTTTTTTTTTTGCTTTTTTTGGAATCTTTCTTTTTTTTACTTGATTTACCTTTGCTTTTTTTGCCGGAGGAAGAAGAAGATGATGGTTCTTCATTTTCCGCTAACCATCTGCCGTATTGTGCAGTTGACGCGGATCCGACGGCAACTTGGTTGTTTGAGCACTCACCATTGTTACTCTACAGGGGGAGAGAAAAAAAAAAAAAAACATTATACACATAAGACATGTGCATACATGGAAGTACTGCATATCACTATATGCACATGAAGGTTACATATAATCTATAATCACTTTCGCGCCTCGTACGATCACAATGTGCATTTTTCTATGTAATTTTTTGGCACTGCGTGGAGCGGGATCGGGGGAGCACATTCTGCGCAAATGCAAATGGCGTCTTCCATCTCCCGTCCGCGCTGTTAACACACATATGTATATATATGTATGTTCAATCGATGCATATTTTTCGTTCTTTCATTTTTCGTTCTTTCATTTTTCATTTTTCCTTTTTCATTTTTCCTTTTTCATTTTCTTACAAAAGTAAAGGTGTTCAAGCTCCCAACTAAAACAGAAAATATGGCCAATTTGGTAAGAAAAGAAACGCCAAAAGCCTTCTTTCCGGAGTTATTATTCTTTGAGTTCACCATTTTGTATTTAAAGTGAAAAGTTTTATGTAGTTCGATTTATGTTTGCAAAGCTACGTAGGGAGGGAAGCCTAAAAATAATCCTCTACTTTTTTTATCGTGTTTTGTTTAAACAAAATTGTCCTTTCAAATTGCAAAAAATTACAATTTGTTATTAAGCTGATAATATTAACAGTTAAAAAAAAAGGTAATGATTTAAAAAATTAAAAATTTAGAAAAAATAATTATATTTTATAAAAAAATAAAATGAAAAAGTACAATTAAAAAAATACCATCAAAAAAAAAAAAAATTATTTCAAATATGCGTACGCAATAAATTTTTTATGATTTAAAATGAGCCGTAATTTTTCTTCTAACTTCTTTTGTAAAGAAAAAGCAAAGAAACGATCGAATCATCGCTTCGTTTTAAAAAAATACTAGCGCTGAATTTAAATTAAAAACAAAAGAGAGGATGATTTAAAACCAATTTTGAAATGCAAAATGCAGATAAAAATGCACGAACGCATAACATTACGAGTTTTTATTTCTTCTTTATTTAAAAAGCTGACAAAATAGGACACGATGTACATCACTCGTTTTATCTATTTAAACGTATTGCACATGACGAACAATTCTAAGCAATTTAAATGATGAAAGAAAAAACGACACGGAACGCTACATCATTTTTGTCCTACAAATTTTGCTTCATAAAAACGGATAAATGATTTTATAAATAATTTGCATGAAAAAGCATGGCATGCCAACATGTCGTTTTTTTTCTTTTCTTTTTTGTGCTCTATTTTTAGTCCTAAAAGAACGACTTTTTTTTTTTTTTTTTTGTTCTATTTTTTTTTGTTTAATTGAATCTTCATTTGATAACTACATTTATATGGTGCATACGAACCCAGTATGTTTATATTTTTACAGAAATGTAAACATAATTTTTAGCCCCTTTGAATGAAAAAAAATATCTAATCCTACATTTCACAAAATGGCAAATTTTTTCATTCTTTTTCGCAACTCTTCTTATAAGAGATAATAATTAGCACCAAACTTGTGCTACCCCAAAAGTTCGCGAAAAAAAAAAGGTAGAACAAAAATATGCTGATAAACAATAGCAATCGCTAAATCGTGATATCAAAAATGAAAAAAATGCATTAAAAAAAAACCCTGGTTGCATGTATTTTTACCAAAACTAAGAAGCCACACGTTGCATTCGTAGCTTCCGAGACGTTCGCTGTAGCCAATTTGTAATTGCCTCACATGTAATGTACGCCAATAAGTATATTACGAAACAGTTTTCTTCACAACGAATTTTTAGTGCTTCCAATGATGCTCGCGCCATAGCAGTATGAGTTGCAGATTATTTCTGCCCATCCCGATTCTTGAATGGGGCTTCTTCTTAGCCCACAACAAAATGTAGTAGCGCAAAAAAAAGGAGGCCATCGAAGCAACTACTATCACTATAAGAGAAAAATGTGACCATCAAAGCAACTATATGATCGTTGCAAAATAGATGAAAATATTCACATTTTAATAACCCCCTAGTGTTCATTCTTATTTGGCTCTGTTAAGGGAAGAGCTTCGCCTCCGTCCTCACTATTAACTCAACAGTGCAATTCGCAAATTTGCCTGCAAAACGAACGTACAACGTTAACAATTGCAAAAACGACTACCACTGATGTTGTTAGGATGAAGAGGGCTTCCAAAACTGGGGCGTTAAAACTTCTGCATATCAACTCATTATCTCCCCTTTTATTTCTCACAAATGGTTTATGCCTCCAAAGCGCTAAAGGAACATTTCGCGTAGTAGCATTTTGGACTTCTTAATTCGTCTCTTATATTTCTTCATATTGGGTTTTTAATTTATTTCGCCAAATGACCGCTCGGTTGTAGCTCCTTTCTAGCGTATATTTATTTGCTCTCCTTCCAGGTGTGTCTCCTCTAGATTAAATCTAATCTGTTTTATTTTTTTTGGGTAACCACTAACTGGCACCCTTTCCGAAAAGTCAACACGAAAAAAATCCGCATGTAATATTCTGCGCGCTGGTAACACCCCCTTCCAATTATGAATCCAAATGATGGGAAAGTTCACCTATTTTTACAATTTTAAGGACGCTAATTTTTATATGCCACAAATAATAAAAGGTGTAACATTACGCACTTTGTAAATAAAACCCCTATTCCCTAAATTGTTGCTCCAAATATAAGTAACATTTTTCTTCCCACTTGATGTTAATAACTGCTTTACCTTATCAATATTGTTGTCAGCTCTCCTTTGCATAATACTCCTTAACCAAATTGAAAAAAGTGAATGCAAATCATTTTGCGCAAATGCTTAGTTCCTCTTTCATTTCTTCCCCCTTTCGTATTACTCCCCTGAGTTGGCATCTAATACAATTCCATAAAAGAAAAGAAAACCGACGTGCCAACGGTTTTCTTTCCCCTTGCCTGACTACTCTGCAAAACGTGCTAGATGAAAGACGGGCGACGCTAAATAAGTTCATATTTCCCCATTTTATAAAAAAGGTGTGGAATACATTTGCCAAGAAAATTGGCCAATTTGTGTACTTATCAAAATCGTTCGCGTAGTGCCATCAAATATAACAAATGCCATCGCAAAAAAAAAAAAAAAAACTTCCAAGATACCGATACGGGCAGCATGTGTGCGTTACACACATTCAGACACTCCAGTGCAAAATGGCATAATTCAGCTTCGCACCGCTTCCCATTTTTTGGAAAACCAAAGAAGAGCCAACCGCAAAGTTCAATCTTATCATAATGATAGGAGAACACAGTGTGGGGGACAAGCCTCAAATGGTGGCAGTCTAAATGAGTACTATACCATCAGAATTATAAACCTTATCATTTCTCATACGCTGCTTCTACAAATTCGGAATGTACCTACCTATTATCATCCCGCCAGTTAGAGGATACTTTGGCAAGAAATCAGCACGTACACTATAATGTACTGCAAAGGGGGTCAATTCCTTCGCCATGAAAATGAAGGACGTTTCTCTTATCTTCCAAACAGTACCATTTTGTAGTATCCACTGTTGAACTCTGCAAAAGGCAGTCATAATTCGAACGGGCAAAAGGATAACATTCGTACACTACGTTATGCATATCTGCGCGTGTACTACGCACCCTTTTGCTTTCCCCTCGGTGCAAAGAAATTCGCTCGAAGGGAGCACATATACCTCCCTAGTGATGTATACCCCACGTGTGCCCTTAAAAAGTATTTTTAATGACAAAACTTTTGTTGTTCATGTGAAGTTTTTTACACATAAGTATGTTTCATAAATAATTCATTATATGTATCATACAATTTAAATGGTTGAAAGTATAATGGTGCTGTTTGATCCTATTTGCTGCTGTTTTTTTTGGCCATTTTCTGTTCCCCCTTTAGCCCTTAAATAATACACAGAGTTAAAGCGTAATTTAAGAAAGTGTAAAAAAAAAAAAAATTTATAATCATACATTAATTCGTAAACCCCACATCACATAGTCATTTTGCATGCAACGAGTGTATACACTTATTGGGTCTACACAGGTGCAATAAATCAGCTTCTGCTTGAATTTGCCTACTTCCAAGCAATTCGCCATGTCAGTGTTTTCCTTCCACCGAGCACCACTGCAGTGTAAGTGCGTGCTTACTTAAAAATATATGCAATATGCACACAGGCGTGCGTTACGAACGTATACATTTATGCATATTCACATGGGCCTACACCTTTCCATACAAACGGGAATTACATGCCAACAATCTTTGCGGGGGCCAAATAATTTTTTCCACACTTGCGCAGAAGTGATAAAAAAATAATATTATAACGGCAATTGGGAGGGAGGAGTAAAAAGAACTATACATAATATTTTATTGGGGATGATGTGGAGTTTTACTTCAGTTTATATAGTATAACTTCTTTTTCTTTTTTTTTTTTTTCTGAATAAACAAATGAAACAAAAAGAGCATGCAGTAACGTATGGTATATAAATTAAAACAAAAAATATACATCACCAGGAAAAAAAAAAAGAAAAAAATGCAATACATGGAAGAGAAAAAAGTATATATAAATATATACGTGCACATAAACATATATGTAGGGGATGATAATGATACACTTTTTATAAACATACACATGTGCCACTTATATGAAAACTTCTCATGGTGCGCCCATGCATACGGAGAGAAAGACATATATATATTGGGACTATATATATTTATTTGTTCATTCATTCATTCACGTGTATCGCTACGCTTGTGTATTAAAACCCTTTTTTTTTATCTCATTTCAATGCAAGTGTAAAAAAAAACGCGGCTTTAACTAAGGGGCATTTTTTTTCTTCGCCGCTAATCAGCCATGTCGTCCTTATGTGGGATTATTTATTTTCAAAATCATCGGTGCACATAGAAGAAAAATAAATATAAATAAACATAAGAGTACATAATGGTGTTAATATTCTCAACACAGCTGTGATAATTCCGCGGAATATATTATACAGTGTTTAAAAAAAATTGGGGAGTCCTTGTAAAAGAAAGAGCATCATATCTGCGGACTGACTTTTTTTTTTTTTTTATAAGATATGCATTATACATATGCATACATATACATACATACACACACACATATGCATATACATATGCATATCCACACGTACATGGCCCGTTCAGCTGCTTATTTAACGTAGTGGTGCGTGTACATGAGGATACCAGCAATGGCGGCCAACATTAACAAGCTCTGGGTTCCGGTGTTCCTCAGAACATAGAAACCTACTAGCAACGCTGGGATGATAAACACAGCGTTGTTCTTTAATTTTTCATATAACTCCTTGTTGAAGTTATTTCCTGGGGATACGTATCTCATGTTGTTATTGCTGTTGTAATATTCTGGGACATCACTGTTTCTGTAGACTCTTTCGTGCATTTGTGGGTCAGAGCCAGTTTGGCTTTGGTAGCCGTTACTCCATTGGCTGTTTTGAGAGCCGAAGCTATCTCTGCTGCCATCTCTTTGTTCATTTGTGTTGTCCCCATTGACAAATTGGCTTTGTTCACCTTGAGAGCCGAATTCTGATCTTGCATAATTACCGTTCACTTCAGAGAGACATCTTATATTTTTTGAGCCTACGGCTTTTCCAAGGCCATTTTCGTTAATTCCGTTGTTGGCGGAGGTGTACTAAACGGGAGGAAGAAAAAAAGAAGACACACTCGAAATGTATTTTTTGTTTCCCCACCACGTGCATACCGTTTATCATTAGCCAAACGCTGCTAATTGGTAAAAAATATCGCCCCTATGGAAGAACCCCCAAGGAAGCAGTTTATCACTCTCGCACTAAAAAACATGCTACATATACGAGCGAAGGCGCAATGGCGCTTTCACATGCATTTCGTGTTCCTTACAATGAAGAGGGTGAAGAGGGCAATCTTGACGATGTGGTTAAAGGTATTCATTTTTATTCACGATGGTAAAAGGTTATATGTAAGTAAAAATTTAGAAAGTCTTCTAAAAAGTTTAGAGGATATTGTGACAAATGCCAGGGGGCTATTATATAATGCCTATATGCTACTTATATAAATATACAAATATAACTGCTTTGTATATCTTCTGATCAATTTGATTCCTCGTGGGATTACTGAATTGTTATGGAAGCATTCGAAATAGGAGAATCGCTTTTTCCTTTTTTAATAACTCTAACTGCTTTTAAATATTTCGCAGCAAACTAAAAATGGTAAGGGATAACGAAATGACCATGTGTATGCAGCAGCTATTAATAAGTATGTTTTGCCAAGTCAAAATTAATTAATGCATGAGTAGGTATTATCTAAAATACATACAATACGTACATTTTATATGAGAAAATAATATGCTTTGTACATTATGCAAATAAATTTAATTAGCAAATTTACGTAGTACGTACTTTTTGTGGGTTTAGAAGATGATAGGTTTTTTTAAAAAAATGATACTTTCTTTTATTATGGGAAAAAATATATTTTATATTTAGAAAATATTTTTTTATAAAAATTGCTACTTTTTTAATACGTTAAAAAGTGAAAGATATTTGTTAATTAAATCGTTTGCATGAATAAAATAAAAGCGCGATTTGTAATTTTTCTTCTATTTTTTTCTATCCTTTTCTAATTTTTCTTTTCGAAACAGTGTTAGAATGGTAAGTAATTTGCAGAGGAGGAAGGTTGAAAAATAATTTATGAATTTTTTTAATTAAAAAAAAAAAAATAATAATAATGATAGTATAGTAGTAGTAGTAGTAATAGTAGTATAACAATAGCGGTGAATAAAAGAAGATAGGTAAAAATATTTTATGAAGACAATTTTTAAACGAAATAAAAATAATTTTTACGCAACGCTGCATATAACGCATTTAACATGAAAGAAAAATATCATTTTTTTTTTACCACTTCGACGATGCAAATTTTCGTTGAACTACTTTTTTTTTTTTCCTACGTAAAAATATCTAATATAATTCTTCTTAGCTGTTTTGCTAATTTATCATCGCCATATCGTTAAACCAGTATGCGGCATATTACTCACTTTTTAACAAAAACCGAATGGGAATAACCTTTCTATTACTTAAAATTTTAATTAATAAATATATAACATGTTAAATAGGTTTTTATGCCATCGCCGCAAATGCAGTGAAAATAGTGAACAAATTTTATGCGAATGGTATTTTTTAAGTATTCCTAAATATGTCGCTTCTTAGCAAAAGGGAATAACAAAAATGTAGATTTATAACCGCGTTAATATTTGCAATTACGTCCCCAAAGGGTGATATGCTAATAATACTTATTTTTTCCTATTTTTGCCATAAATCGCTTTTTTAATGCTTACGCAAAAGTACCTAATTTAGCAGGTAAATCTTAGGTGGAAACAAAAAAGGTTCAAATTTAAAAAATATTCATGCATGCAAAAAATTTTGTATATCGAAATATTTTTCTCACTAAAAATAGGGCCCAAAAAAAAAAAAAAAAACGCATAATATTATATGCAATCATTTTACCTTTTAATTTCGTATGAACCAAAATGATATTATGATAACCTTTTTGCTGAGCGGAATGACAAAAAATAGGGCACCAAATTGCTTCAATTTTGAGTAGTTCCTAAAAGGCGCTTTGCTCATTTTGTACGTTATAAGGGTCGTCACAACGATACATATTTGTACATATATATATGTAAACGTTCGTATTCTTCCTATAAATAAAAATAGAAATATAAACTAGCTCCTATTTAGAA
This sequence comes from Plasmodium vivax, assembly GCF_000002415.2. Classification (NCBI taxonomy): domain Eukaryota; phylum Apicomplexa; class Aconoidasida; order Haemosporida; family Plasmodiidae; genus Plasmodium; species Plasmodium vivax. Next base: position 1,983,390 of record NC_009916.1, on the reverse strand, counting down.
TCGCCTTCATCTCGCGCGCACTTGGCATATACCAAAAAAGGTAAAAATTCCTTTGAGCACTTTTAATGTACGATTTTTTTCTGGAGCAATTTATAAATCTAAAAAATTAGCTTAACTTTTTTGAGGCACCAAAATTTTATTATCATTACGATTGGTGAACTTCCAAAAAAAAAGGTTATCCTAGCGTTTTATAAAACTACCCTTTTTGTATGCTGAAGAAACGCTGGCTGTACAAAAAAGTGGCTGCACAATTTTGTGAATTAAAAAAACCGCAACTTTCTTTTAAGTGTTGTTCTGCACCTGATTATGCCACGTTTTATTTTTCACAATTTTTTCGGTTCACATTTCGCCAAGTAATGACAATTTTTGCGAATAAAACGGGAAAGTGTTCTATGCCCATATTGGGTACATACCAACATGCATGTATTTTTGCCCTGCGAAAGAGATAGGTATATGTAGTATGGTCGAAAGAAATTGATACTAATAAATCGTTCCATTAAATCTCGCATGGGGGCTTCTACACCTTTGAATCACGTCCAATAACGAATTCGTTGTGCTTGCACCCCCTTTTTTTATATTCCTAAAAATTACTTGTCTTGTGTTTCTTCTTTTAAAATAACGTTATCTAAGAAGGTAAATAAAAATGCTCCTCCTAGCGTAAAAAAAAAAAAAAAATGCTAATATGCTCTACAGAGGTACGATTATTCCATTCCATTTTGGTAATATGTTCGCCTTACACTTAACTAATTCGTGGCAACTGCCAGGTATATCTGCCCTTTTTTTTTATTTTTTATATCCCATTTTGCTTAATATCCACTCGGGTACTGCACACCTAAGATTGTATGAACTTCCAAATGGTAGCATTTAAAAATAAACAAAACTTCAGAAAAGCAAGTACCTTTTCTGTGCCACGCTCAAAAAATGAGCGTGCCCTTTTGTTTATGGCCATTTAATTCGAAGCTCCTAAATCTAAAAAGAAGAAAAATATCGTCAATCCTTTTTTCTTTGATCATTTTAAGAAACAATTACAAAGTGACCACACAAATTATTATTTAAAGTGTATACTCACATGAACGGCCATTCCAGTGTCCACCCCGATGGCCCTGTTTTCACATTCTACAATGTGTGCGTGAGTGAAAGCACCACAAATACATGCATGCCTAAGGTGAGCATCCTTTTTTGTTCTATTTTATTAAAACTGTTGTTCAAAGTTAATTCAAAATAAAGGTGAAAAAAGAAATGAAATTTTACCTATCAATCAATCAATCGATGTGAAATGCAAAAAAAAAAAAAAAAAAAATATCCACATATCTGAATTAATAATAAAAAAAGTACAATATCCTTGTTAACCGTTTTTTTATATTTGGCACTAACGAAAAAATTGGACAATAATAAATGTGCATGTAATTTTTTAAAAAAACAAAATTACGAAATTTTGTACTTGAAAAAAAAATGCACCTCTTCTGCATTATGTACTGTGCGCAATATACCAAAAGTGTCAAAAAATATACATAACATATAGCATATAACATATAACATATAGCATATAGCATGTAATATATCACATATAATATATAACATAAAACGGAAAAAATTTCTAAAAAAATTGCCACTCCCTATGACTGAAGGCATCATATTTAACAAATCAAAACGTATGTTATACTTAACTTCTATCACGTGAAAAAAAAAAAAAGTTAACAAGACATTAAACCTGTTTTATTTTCCTTCCTTAGCTACCCCTATGGGTAAAGCACAAATTTCCTCTTTCGGCAAAAAGTGGTCTCAAACAGGTGCTTTTAACGCCTACTCTCATTTTCAGGTCAACTGCTACGCATTTCCTTACACGTATTTTTTGTGTACAAATCGGAGTACCAATAATACTACATATACTACTATCACTCCTATTGCTACTTCTTTTCCGATTGTTATTCCCAAAATAATGGCCAAAACAGCTGGAAGAGTGTAGTGGTGTTTCTTGAGGAATCTTAACACTCTTTTGTGAAACTTTCCTTTTCTCTTTTCATTTCTGCACTCCTTCATGAAATTCTCTTCATATTCCATATCGGCCATGGTGGTCTCTCCCATTAATTTGTGTACGTGGACGTTTTCTTTGGATGATTTTCTTTTCTTTTCAGGCACATCTTCTTCGGGTACTTGGACTTCACCATCAAGGGTACTGCATAAGGAGAGGTTTCCAGCGCTTCCAAATTCGTCTAGTTGGCTTTCGCTGCCATCTGCACGTGGGGAAATATTTTTTTATTATTAGAAAGAATTGGTGGCAGCATGGGCAGAAGTAGGAACAGAAGCAGCAGGGCTAGCATTGGCAGCCTCTTATTTTCACTTTTTCCACTGTTTTCCCAAACTTACCAACTGATAGGTTTTCTGATGAACCGTCCTCTTCAAATATGGCGAGGGTACCAGTACTGTCATTAAAATCGTCTTTTAACAGTCTGCTAGCCACGATGGCTCCATTTCCTGAGCTCTTCTGTACAGATGCGGAAATCTGCGTACAGAAAAGGATAAAAAAAAAAAAGGGGCATAAAGAAGGGCATAAAAATGAACGTGAGAAAGACTCTCCTTAAAAAATTATAAAAGATTTTTTTCCTCCACGCAAAACGCGTAAAGTGATGTAAAAAAGGAGCATATCTCTTCAAAGTACGCAGCGCGTACGCGCGCATTTGGTATGATAACTCATAACTGAAAAATGAAAAATGAAAACTGGAAACTAATTTCCTCCTCCACTTACACTTTCGTTAAAGCATTGGATGGCCAAAATTACTAAAGTAAAGACAAAAACTTTGAGAAAAGTGTTGACTTTGTTTAAACTTCCAGCACTTCCATTGCTGAATCCATGGGATCCCCCGGAGCAGTTATTCTTATTATCAACCATTTTGGAAAATTAGAGTATTAAGTGGGATGCAGATGGGTAATTTTTTATTTCCTAACGTGGAAAAAAAAAAAAAATATTATAAAATCGAAAAGGGAAACTTTAAAAAGGTATATTTCTTCATGTAACACGGTAATTTATTCAGCTACATAAATTTATCAATGTATATGACTAAAACATCCCATGTACATGGATAAAATACATCACAAAAACGCGAATAACTTCTATATTTTGTGAAAAATCGCGCAAAACGAAGCATGTATCATTATATTTCTTTTTATTTATCTTTTTATTTTACCTTAAAAATTTGGAAAATTTGCAAAGATTGAATGGTAATAAAATTTTTTAAAATAGTTAAAAATTCTGAGAAAAATTTACTCGTTATTTGTTATTCGTTATTTGTTATTCGTTATTTGTTATTCGTTATTTGTTATTCGTTATTTGTTATTTGTTATTTGTTTTTCGTTTTTCGTTTTTCGTTTTTCGTTTTTCGTTATTCGTTTATTCGATTATTTTTTTTTTTTTTTTTTTTTTTTTTATCCCAATTTAACTTCCGAGCGGAGTTATACTCCGAGGGTTTACAAAAAAGTGAACTACAAATAAATTATAAAAAATACTACGTGCAATAATAGCCATATGTATCGTTACAAAGAATTCCTACATGCCAAAACGAAGTGCGAGTGCGCAAAAAGTACGCAAAAAAAGAAGCAATATGAAAATGCGCATATATTCGACTAAAAAAAAAATACAGCCATGGTAAAACATAATATATAGTATATATATATATTTTTATATATACTTATCAGGCGCGTGGCGCAATATAAAAAATTACGCAGCTATTTTTTACTGCTTAACTGCCAATTAATCGCTCAAAACGGCTTCTTCATATGTCAAAAAAAATTAATACATATTTGTAGTTCGGCTGGCAAAATTCTAGCGTTAATTTTTATTCGTTCAAATAATTTAATTCAGCATAATTTTATGCGTCTGGCCTGCATGTTGCCTTTTTTTTTTTCATGTCCTCTTTCAAAAAATAAAAACGCGGTTGCGAGGGGCCAATAGAACCCAATGGTAGCAAGTACATGTAGAATTTATCATTCTAATGAAACAAATTTGTATGTACGGTTTAACTAGTACGGATGCGCTACTACAGCAATTTTTTACTCTGGGGGGGGCTCTGACATTTTTGTCATTACGATATTACGTTGCGCCATTTTGCCACCGTTGCTGCTTTTGCCTTTAGGCTGCTACTTTTTTTCCTCCCTCTTTTATAATGACTAATCCGAATTTGCGGCAATAATTTGCAATGCCAATAAATGAATGAATGTTCTATTTCGTATAACTCACTATAAAAATGGAAGGGGGGGAGGACAATTCACTCGATGGAAAAATGGCCATGAGTAAAAAGTCCCTTCTCCTTTTTTTTTGGGGCTATTCTTATTTTATTACATACATGCAAATGCGCGAATAGAAAAAATGCCATTTGTTCAGTAAAAACAGCTTGGTGGTTGCGGCTTGGGGAAGAAACAAATCGCCTACTTTACCGAAAGAGTGATGCAGATGCGTTGAGAGAAAGGGCTCTCCAAAGAGACAAACACTGCGTCACCCAACTTTTGCCCCGAGCAAAACTGCAAATGGGAGGGTCTTCCGAACGGGGCGCCGAACAACGCTATTTCATTTTAACCTCCTAGTGACATAAACAGTTTAACCTTCCCTCCCTTGCACTGTGACTAAATATATGGGAGGATAAATCTGCTAAAAATTGAAAACGCGGGTTTGAAGTAGGCTTGCCAATTCACCTGTTTGTATTAACTCCGTACCTTCTCACGCTCCAAACAGAGTGAAAAATGAATTCTTTAAATTTGTCTCCTTTTTATTAACAAACGCTACATAAACTGCTGAACGAACTATATACGGAATGAGCAACAATTCCACAGGGTCCACTTATACCCCCCCCCCCCCCAGCACGTGCATGCTCCAGCAAGTATACAAGCACACTCACCGTCTTAACATTTCGGTTCTGTTTAAACGGTGCATGATGATGCTGCGTATGTGCTTGTATGCACCTCGTACGCATGGTGCATCCTTTGAGACAAATGTCGATGTAGATAACGCTCGGATGCACAGCAAAGATTTCCTCCCAAACCGTAAAGCGCATCCTTTTCCATGTTTGGGAAAAAAAACACACATGCAGTCCACACTGAGCTATGCTGACAGGCTCAAAGTGCACGTCAAATCCACCTCTTCCCAAACTGCTCCCTTCAAAGAAGTGCATTTGAAAAGCCATACTCTACATGTTTACTTCCTATGCTCTTTATCGAGTGTATAAAAAAAATTACTTCCCTCAAACGTCCATATTAATCGCGTTACCTATCGAAGAGGACAAACAGTGCCACGTCCAACTTTAAACTATTTTGTTAAAGTTTCTCACATGCATTTGCAACGTAACCCCGATGGCTTACCCTCTTTCACGCACAAAATTTGAACTTCTTTTCTTTCATTTTGCACAAACGTGAGATGTGCCCGTAAACACAAAATAAATGAAACGAAACGGCATTGCTGATGCCATCTCCACCATTATTCAAAACAGTGTTTAGACCATTTGCTAACTTGCTTAAATTTTTAAGTTACATTTTTTATTTCCCAATGGTGATATATTTTTTTTTTTTTTTTTTTCCTGACTGGAAGAATGCCAAAGTTGCCTTTGAGCTATTTGCTAAATTGTCTACAGCATCGACTGAGCGCTTAAACTGTGTGGCAAAATAGACCACAGGGGTTTTCCCAAGCAACCCACTGCTTATAATTTACCTTATGCGCATTTATCCTACTTCTTAAAACTCATTCTTCAGCGCTGTTGAATGGTACGATTGACTCAAACTGGGGGAGCGCCTCACACTTTTGCAAAAAAAAATGGCAAACATTGTTACGCTTCACAAGTATAGCAGACTATCCAAGCCAGCGCCACACTGCAAAACGAGTGATTTTTTATCGCCATTTTGTGGGAAAACACCTAACGTTGTTCACTCCCCAAATGGGGGGCAGCGCCTAAGGCAGTTATTCTGCAATGAACTACATTAAAATGACCAGATGTTAAAAAGAGTTTTTTTTTTTTTTTTTTTTGCTTTCAAGTTAGCTAAAAATTATATACAACATGAATGCTAAATGGTAATTGCATACATGTGCATATTTCACGTAGCGTTTTTTAAAAGCATGAGCGAATTTAAATGTAAGACTTAAAAAAAAAGAAAAAAACAATCAATCAATCAGTGCACATTAAAATGAATGTAAAAAAGAATTAGGTATATATATTTGTTCAAAAAGTTAAAAAAGATAATTCATTTTTGACAAAGCAAAATTTAATTGATCGAATTAAATGTATATACAGCTAATTTGGCACACAAAAAAGAGTAACAACACCTAGGTTATCAAACAACTGATATGTGCTCCCCCATTCGAGAAAAATGTACCAACGTCACACGCGCGCAGGCAGCTCATCCAACGGTGTCGCTGTTCGCGGCAGCACGCGTACTGGGGGGTGGAAGAAGGGGGGCTCCACGCTAAAGGCACATGCATAGATGGGCACATAAATGCACATGTGCGCATACCTTTACGCATACACTACATCAAGTGTACACAGAAATGTAAGTCCACCCCGAACACGCCATTCTGCACTGCACAACGTGTTCGCTACATATAATAAAAGCCCCTACCCAACTTCAAATAAGTGATAAAAAAAAAAAAAAATTTACAACTTTCTTACAGGGCTAAAAAAAAAAATTCCCCATTAAAATAGCTACTTTCTTTTTTTTTTTAAAAGCACACATTTTCGATATGCGTAAAAAAGGATCGTTCCAATCAGTAAAATGAATAAAGAGTATGGTCCCAAAAGTGTAAATAAACCTGTTGTTAGAGCCGATACAATGAAAGAATAAATAAAAATTATATATTTTGACCTCCTGCTCGATGGTTTATTCGACTTTAAGCAAGCACCCAATTTTTTTATATCTGAAAAAAAACTTTTTTTTTCTGCCCTCCTTTGCCTCCGATGAACATTAGGGGGATAATAACTCTCGAAATAATAATCATTAAACTGATATCCCTCATCTAATGGTACATAACTTGTCTCATATTCACTTTTTTCGGCACTATCATAAGATCTGTACTTCTTATATTTCTCAGCCAAGGAATATGCGCTCCTTATGTCTGGATTTCGCGCAAGGGAATATTCAAAGGTGCCCTAAAAAGGAAACGGGAAAACGAGGGAAGGTAAAAATGGCTGTACAGTTCATCGTTAATTAAAGACCCCTGCGGGCATGCTAATGCGCCAAATGCGCAGAAACGAGCGAATATAATATATGCACGTAGGTATACGCGAACAGTTTTGTCCTATTCCTTCTATTCGTATACGCTTCGGATGAAACGCGGAATAGGACAAATGAGGACGGCGACGGTCCGCTAAAGCTGTCACGTATATCTTACATCGCATTGGGAATATTCTAATCTTAGTATTAAAAGGGCAAAGATAACAACTGTACTAAAAATTTTCTTCATTATTCTTATTGCCCTTTTCTTCCACTGTTATGGGGTAATAATTTCCCCTGACATACTTGTAAGAATATCCTCCGTAATTTAAATCATATGATAAATTTCTTTCGCTTTTTATTTGCGTGTAATGTTGAATTAGTAAATTCACGCAGCTCTGTTAAATCCTTTCCATTTTGTTTTCCTTTTGTTTTCCTTTTTCTTTCTTTTTTTTCTTTTTTTTCCTTTTTCTTTCTTTTTATTTATTTTTTTTTTTTTAATATTTTACGTAAAAAAATAAACTAAAATTAAAAAAAATATATATATATAAAAAAATAAAACGTAAAATAATGAACATTATATATACTAACGGAAGAGGTAATTTTTTCTGTTGGCATTAATTTTATAATGTCCTCTCTTTTCTTTTATTCGATAAAATGACGGATTCCTCAAAGGGGAAAAAAAAGTGCGCTGTGACTCCCAGGTAAAGGAAATATTGTACGCATAAATTTTACATGCAATAACTGCACGCGCAGGGTAGCGACGAACAAATTTTAAACAATTTTTCGGCCAAAAAAAAGTATACTAACGAACGTTTTGTTAACTACTTTACATGATGAATGAGTTAATAAAATTGGGAAATTATTTATCTATTTAGTAGCAATTCATTTGTTAAAGTAGAGAAGGAAAACAAATTTTACGCGTTTTACAAAGTTTTTTTTTTTTTTTTAACCGCGAAAAATTTTTGCCGTTATATTCCTCGATTCGCATTTTACGGCACCACCCCGTGGGTCCCCAATTTTTTTATTTTTTAATGGGGGGAAAAATAATATAGCCAGACGGCCCTTCCAATGTAAAAGGTTAATCAAAAAAGATGGCGTAATAGCAGCGTAATAGCAACGCAGTAGCAACGCAGTAGCAACGCGGAGATTTATACCCGCTGGGGTTGCCAATCATTTCGACTGTAAAAATAATTCCCGGTGAACGAAGAGCAGTAGAACATATGTTTTACTGCTACTTCACTGCAGCTATTTGTGCGAGGTTCTTTTCTTTTTTTTTTATTTTTTGCGATAGGGACAAAATTCAAACGGTTTAGGCCGTACTTTAACCGCGAAATGACTTAATGTGTCTGCCTGTGCAATGAGAAAAAGGAAAGGCAAAACGAGTAGTGCAAAATCGGTATGTAGTTCTCTTCGCCAACTTTTAGCTTGCGTTTCACCTATTATTACACCATATAACAGCATCACATTAGGGAGGTGAGGAAAAACGTCGTAATAAGCCTTTGCGGGGGAAATATAAGCTGCCTTAGCCCACATACTTTTTTGTGCGTACGTAAAGCTTAACAAAATTGGTGAGCAGGAAAAAGGCGAAAAAATTGCCACCACCTCCTTAAGTACTCAACGTTGACGCCATTTAACATGAAGGTGAAAAAGGTGCCTTTCTAGCTAGGCTGCCATTGTGTTTATTTTTTTTCTTTCTTTCTTCACATAGTTCGAATGAAAGTTATATGCATACGACATAGCAGAGGCGTAAGAAATGTACGCAATAGTTACACTACCACCGCCACGAGCAATAACCTTCTACATTAGTCTGTTCGATACCACCCAAACAGACTTCCCTTTTGATATGGCATAAAAGATGCAATTGAAATTTTCGCTTTAAAGGAGCCCATGCAATAATGACAAAGAAACGCGTCTCACATTTTAGTGGTACCATTTTGTAGCAAGTAATCACCAGAAATCATTTTCTGATGAATGGACAGTGGGAGGCATTTTAACTTAAGAGGGTACCCAATATAGGGTGGCCTCATATTGTTCATATGCATTTATGTAGTGCGCCCCACAGCACCCTTTTTTTTCCCCTCTGTACATACACTGAAAAGATTAGAATGTTTAATATAACCGTGTGGTGCATGGCATGCGGCGAGACACATAACATAACAAAATATAGGGCGGACAATGAAGGAAGCCAAAAGGGTAACTTCGCTTTACTACTTCATATGTCAAAGTTATGTGCTTTGAAATTTCGCCAACTCGGCAAGGCAAATATTTGTCCACCTAAATTTAGCACTTTTCTTTTGTTAAGTAATAAAAAGGGGGAAGCATTTTTGGGTAAAGGAATTTTTTATTTAAGTTCACATGAAAGTCAAACACCCCTTTTCTTTTTGTGTTTGCTTAACAGAGGGAGAGAAGATCAAATTGTTAACATACAAAAATATGTTGCTATAATGCAAATTTGTTTTTTTTTTTTTATTACAACATGCATTCACCAGTTGGTTGTTTTCAATTGTATATTTTTTTGCGAAACACATTTTCTACAATGTAAGCAAGAAAAAAAAAAAAAAAGAGCATTTTTTTGGGACGGAACCAATAGCAAAATATAAGTAATATATATAATGTTTATGCATATTTATATGTCAGTTTAATTTTTACATACTGCATCTATCCTCCTTGATTATTATTTTATTTTATTATTTTTTTTTTTTCAATGTATTTTTATTTTATTTATTTTTATGCACCACCGGGGTTTGCTCTTTTTCATACGTATTTTTTTTTTTTTTTTTTTTTTTTTTTGCATATCTTGCAAATCACCTCAGACATACAATTTTAGAATTCAAGTGCGCATCATCGTAGGATGTAATTCCCGCACCATTTTTACCTTACGTTCGTCGAAAAAAATATCTCTAAAGAATTGCTTTTAGCTTAAATATACATTTATTTATTTATTATGCGTACAAATATATACGTGTGCGTTTAAATACGTATTACGTGAACGTCCTTATGTATATAATATATACATTTATTATCCTCCTGATCATTTTGTATGCAAAAAAGAAAAAAAGGGTTTCTCTGAAATTGTTCCCTAAAAAATTACAGTATTCTTTTCGCAATTTTTTTTTTTTTTTTGTTTTTTCGGGTAAATAAGGATAAAATTGAAATCGGGATAGCAATTGCTATTTTATGAACACTTGTTTTATTGCGGTATATGATTTGCCACGCGATTACTCATGATTATTATTTTTTAACTTTTATTTTAGAATTATGCTTTGAAAAAATTATTTTCTTTCTCTCTTTCATATTTCGTCGCACTGCATATATTTTATTTAGCGTTTCTCGTTTGATGGCCATTTTTCTAAAATAAAAAAAAAAAAAAACGTATCGCAAAAATAAAATATTTTTTATGTCGAATTGAAAAACAAAAAATAACGCATTCGAAAAAATATGGACGAATATAAAGAACTAATAAATATGTAGGAAAGAACAAGATCATAATTCTAAAAGATTCAAGAATTTTATTATTTGCTATATTATTATACAAATACTTTTAGCTAATTTATGCATTTTTTACTTTTTTTTTTGCCGACGAAAAAATAAAAAAGTAACATTTTGAAAATATTATTCATCCGAATTAAGCAATATTTTTGATACATAACAAAACAAGGTGCATTTAAAAAAATTAATTTTGCATTCTCATTTTACGCTTCCCATTTTGCGAACCTAATCGCTATTTCGACGAAGTAGACTTTTTTGTATTGCAAGCAAAACGTAAAAACAAATTTCAATTTGCGAAGATTAACGCAAACGTCGTACATCAGTAAACCCCCCCCCGAACGTAGCATACGGACACTTACCACTATCATATACGTACATCTATACAGCATTTCAAAATGGCAGACAATTTGAAAGATATTGACATTAACAACTTTGGCCCACAAATCGATAACATCATTAAGGAAGCCTTTAAAACGTGTGTAGTTCAATCAGAAAAGGCATGCCAACGTAACTACATTCCAGCCGTCGTGATGGCCGTGCTGATTTTTAACGCTCTTGTGTATATTGGCCACAAGCTAGGAAGAAACGTAATATAGAAAATGAGTGACTAGAATGGAGCGCGCCAAACTGCGGGGTGCATGCGCATATGCATGCGTGTTTCTACGCTGTTCATGCCCCTAACTCTTTGCATCCCTCCAACCCTGTGCATGCCAATTCGTTATATACTCAGTTGCGAACCCAGCTGTGCACCCCGTCGCACCGGGTTCCCCCCCCCTAGCCACATTTTTTTGTACATTTACCTCTTCATAAAATTCAATTTTTTTTCTTAAGTTTTTAATCCAACTGTAGGCTTATCAATGGAAGGTAGAACTTAGCGGGTCCATGTAATTAAAAAGAATGGAGAAGTAGCAGGGCGGGCGATCCCCTTGGAAAAGCACAAAAAATAGGTGCCACACAGGAAAAAGAGGCCCCTTATGTCGCGGGGGAGGAGGAGGAAAGTGGGGTGGTATGCACGACTGTTTTACCACGCTGTTCGTTACTGTAAACCGTTTCAAGGCATTCCAAGTGGGCGCTATGTATAGAGGTGAACATCACATATACCGCTGGCAACGCCGCTAATGGCGCGCGACCAACGCTGATGATAACGCGGATAGACTTAAGATTATGACCTATCGTCACTCCCCTTTTGTAATGCAACTTTTTGTATGCCTCCTCCACAGTTAGAAGAAACAAGCCATCCGTAAGACGCGTTTTTTTTTTTTTCTTGATCATCTCGTTAATGCAGATGTATCTACCTGCTCACACGTGCCTATGTGCACACTCAGAAGAACCAAATCTTTTTTGAAAATTCCTTGATAAAGAAGAAAAGAAAGCCCTCCCTGCTCGCTTCTTGGTCGCGTTCAAATTCTGGCCATGACTCATATATACATTCCACTACTCATCGTAATTAAGAAGGAAATATTCATACCTTGTTATAATTAAAATTTTCCTTGCTGCTTTTTATTGCAAGAATATTATTCGTTACAATAATCGCAAAGAAGCGACACGTGCATGTGTAAATATGCGCGTGCGTATGTGGGTGCACCCCCTTTGTCTTTTATACACGTTTACGAAAAAAAAAAAAATGCACTTTGCATCCGTGAGTCATCGTACCCATGGCGTGCATTCTATTTGATTGCAATTTTTTTAAAACTGAAAAATTTTTACTGATTACTTAATGTGCAATTTACAAAAAAATAACTGAACGGCAATTTTATTACAACTTTTTTTTTTTTTTTTTTTATGCGGAATTATATATGCTGTGATGTCGTCCCCGCCACATTCCTTGTGTATGTGCATAGGCCATGCACTTGTATTGTGTTGTCTTTGTTTCTTGGGGACTCCTTTAAAAAAAATGTAATTCATTTTTGTGTAGTGCTTCACTTATATATATCATGACAATTTGTTTTAAATTTAAGCTTTTTTTTTTTTTTTTTTATACTTACATTTCGCCATTTCTGACCCAAGGTACAGCCATGTCGCATGGACTTTATTGATATTTTATTACATCGCATTTTCGCCTCATCTCATTTTCACTACATCGCCTTTTCACCACGTCGCCTTTTCACCCCCACAGATTGCGTAATCATTGCCCATTTTTTTTTTTTTTTCCTATTTTTTAAAACCGCTCCCATTTTACGTACCTTTGTTTTTATTCATTTGAAAAACTTTATCCTTTTACAATTAATTTCCTACTTTGTAAAGCAAAAATATTCCGCATACGTGTTGCACACATTTATGTTCAGGAGACGTTCTCATAAATATCACAATTAAAAAAAGAGAGAATACGCTGGAAAGGAAAAATAATGAAACGGTTTTATTCACACGTAAAACGGTTTCTACATCGTCTCACTTTTTTTTTTATACTCATAATGCTACGGAAGAATTTAGCTATTTTAACACGTCGATATAATCTTTTAAAAAAAAAAAAAAAAAAAAAAAAAAAATCCGCATCATTTGGCTAGCTGCTTCTTGTCCGAGGGCACTTTTCCTCTTCCAGCGATTTTTCCTACAGATGGAGTTTGCCCAGGTGGGATTATCGCTGTTGCCGCTTGGCGTAACAAAACATGCAGCCTCTAAATTGTGTCGCTGCACTTAATTTGTTTAGCTCACCCCATTTGGGCACTCCACCCATATGAGCAGTTGTAAGTGAAGGGGAAAATGATAAACTAAAATAAACTAAAATAAAATCAAATCAAATAAATGAGGAGTGCTCATCGGAGTGGCAATTTTGATTAAGTGCAACAAGAATCTGAGCTAATCACACCACATCGGGTCGCGCCGCTTCCCAAGCTGCTCGTAAAGGCGACTCCGCCTCAAGCGGCGGATTGACCTGATGAGAAAACTGTCCGACATCGGAATGGTCATAATCCCAATAACGGAAAAACATAACTCAGGTGTGGAAAACGCAAAAAAAAAACAAAATAAATGAACAGTGAAGAGTGTATGTGCCAGGGGTGGGGGAGAAAAAAGGCATTAAAAGGGGAAAAAACAAATAGGCATGCTGCTCAGCGCAAAAATGTGTAATTCACAGAAGGACAGCATGAATTAGCTTTCTAAATGTACGCGCACGAATGAGCGTAGTTGTGAACGCATCTCCGCAGGAACAGACACATTGAAGCAGATGCGGGTGCACATTCGCGTGCAGGGAGTTCTGCAGGGGAACCTCTCCTAGGTGGAAGCATCGTCGTCCTCCCCCCCTTCATCATCACCCGTAATGCTTATTGTCCCCCCGCGCAGGTGGAATGCACCATTTGCGCATTGTCCACCCCTAATCGGGGCTCACAAAACGGGTTGCAAAATGAGAAAGCGAAAGTGAGAGGAAAGGCGAACGAGCGGGCCAACCTGAAGTGCCACTTGAGGGCAAAATCGAAACTGTAAGGAGCTCAGTCTAACCCAGTTTGAACTCCTTAATTAAGCAGAGGTAGAATATGATGGCGTTCTTGTTCGAGTCGATGGCGCTCTTCTTGGTCTCCAACTTGCTGGTCCATTCCTCGACGGCCTTTTTGTAAATTTTCTCCCTTTTCTCCCTGTCCCTCTCCCTGCTGTCGTAATTTTCCTTCTGCGCTTTCTTCTTCTCCCTGACCAGCCGTTCATAGTCGACGTTAAGCTGCTTGGCCAACTTGAGGTCCTCAATCAGCAGGAACAATATTTTGATGGCAATCCTATATCGGTAGAGCGTACTCTTTATATCCTTCATCAGATCTACTACATTTTCTTCACTGTCATTGTGTTTAAAATCGCAGTTATTTTTTTCCCTAATTTCTGTATACCTAGACATGAGCGGAATCAACCTCCTCGTTTCGATAAATATGCAAGTGTCATTTTTGGTGGTCAGGCAGCCCCAAACTTTCCTAAAATAGGAGATGACCGTTTTGGAGTTTTTCTTCAGCGAATTTACAAGGGCAAAAAATTCGATAACTTGTTTTCTACACAACAATTCGTGGACGATAATTTTGAACAGCTTCATAATTTGCTGCTCCTTCTGCTCCACCTCCGCGTCTTCAATTTTACTTTTGAGCAAGTGAACACTTGTGCTGCCCACATCGAAACCAAAATTGACTTTCATAAAATGGCTGAATTTGGACAAGGCATTTTGTATATCTTTTTTTTCTTCCACATATAAAGATTCTACGTCGAATAGAAAGTTACTGTCGTACATCATCCCCGCCTTTTCTGTCTCAATGGCTTTTAAAACCACTTCGTTCTTCTTACGTTCTGTATCAAATAGGTGGGTGAAAAAACCCAAAATGGACCTTAAATCTCCCTCAAATATGCCGTTTAAGAGACTAAATAACATCTCCGTTTTGTGTTCAATTGTGGATTTTATAATGTTATTAATCGCTTCCAACGTCCCATCTAAGAAGGATATGTCTATCCTTGTCAATCTCTTAGGGTTATATAGGAGCTTCCTTTCTAGGCGGCCAAAATAGCTGTAAAAATCATCCATAAAAGCTCTCACTGCCACATTCTGGGTAATATTAATGTAGCTATTATTCCAGTGGGTATAATTCAGGGGAAACCTATTCCCTCCAGTTCCTAAAAATGTTTTTATGTCCTTTTCAATCTTAAAAACTTTCTTTTCATACTCTTCATAAATATTCTTATTATGTTTAAACAATTCAGTAACATTTTCCAACACGTCCTGCGTATTTAGGGGAATTATTTTCGTGAAACTCACTTCCATCACGTGAAAAAATATATCCCTTCCATTTATCAACAACACATCCTGGTCTCCATTTATATCTAAGAATAAATTTAACTTAGATATGGACTCCCACTCATTTTTGTCTAAAAAATCGTAACTTCCCAACAGCTCATCGATATACTTCCTAGCTGAATTAATCAATTCTTCCATTTTTTTTTTTATATTTTCCTTCATAAATGTTAACGAACGGTGAGTGGATGTGAAAATCTTTTTCTCAGTTTTCACATGCTCTTCATAATCCGTGTACATGACGAAATTGATTAGCTCCACGAAGAGATCCTTCGTGTCATGCAGATACAAGCCGTATATTTTATCCGACAAACTTGCGTCTTTCTTTTTGCACATATCTTCCACTTGGGCTATGGACAGCCCGTTGTCGTTTACAATCTCTTCGCCTCCTTCGGCGAGGGTATCTGCCAACGTCCTCTTCCATCTTGAGTTTCCGCGTGAGCTAGCGCTGGGCGGGCATCTGCAGGGGGGGGAAGCGAGGCGGTAATAATTACGCGGAGGAAGAGTGACGGTGGAAATTGCACGCTAACTGCTCAGTGGCAACCCATTCGACGGACGCGCTACTCGCCAAAAGTGAGAAGAATAAAATGCACCAAAGGATGGTCCCCCACCGAGAGGCAGTCACCCCGCCCATCTTCCAATCCTTTCCGTATTACCCGAACAACAGGAGTGAGTCAAATCCGGAGATGTGTATACCCAAAAGCACTTCTATCTACAACGGGGAAAAACAATATAACAAAAAATGAATAGGTGAAAAAAAAAAAAAATCTATATAAAGCAAGCCGCTCGGGGCTCGGGGGGCACACACTTTACCACCGCGAACGCTTGGCGGTCGATGCTGAAGCAGGGGCAACACTCCAATTTACCAGAATGTTCAAATAATATAGCCAAAATAAGTACATTGGCATTTCAAAATGAGATAATTTAAGTTCACGGGGTCATCCGAGAAGGAAAGGTAACCCATAATTCAGTGTGCTGAAAAATTACAATAATCCTATCCCTTTTTTTCTCTCTTCAGTTTTCATTCTAAAAAAAAAAAAAAAGAACGAAAAAGAAAAAGGATTGGACCGCCCTACCTATTACGACAACTGAACGGTTCCTCATATACACACCAGAACAACTACACACATTTCCGTACGTACTGCTTAGATCTTCCCATTTATCGGTACGTTTCTCTCTGGGCAGGAAAATTCAGCGCATTTTTTTTTTTTTTTTTTTTTTTTTTTTTTTGCCTCTAAAAAGGGAAAACTATCAACTTTGCAATTTACCCTGTTGAAACTTCGTTAAATACACAATAGTGTAACATACAGTAAGTACGTTGCTAATTGCACCAATTCTTCCCCACATATCTGGCTAAGCGGTGGCCATGTGCTCATCACATGTAGTTAGCAGCGTCCTTCGCACAACTGCTAAATGTTGAACGAACGCGGTATATATTAAATACACCGCGTGGGTAGAAAAATTTATAAGGGGTTCAGTTGTCGCGTTTATTTTGCCGTTTTGTCCCTTTTTTGTTTCACCCTCTTTTATTTATTTATTTTTTTTTTTTTCTCTCTCTCTTTTTTTTCTTTTTTTTGTTTCTTTCTCTTTTTTTTTTTTTTTTAAATTTGCGGAAAAAAAAACTCCCAAAAGGTGACTTAACCAGTACAACCAACTCTATGAACAACTCGTGAAGAATTTTTCTACCACCCCTCCCACGAACATGGCGCGAGATAAATTAAGAACACCTGTACCCTGGCACCTCTTGTCTCCTTTGCGCGGCAACTTTTTTGCGATTTAACCGAGCGAATAGCACTTCAGTTGCCCTTCCGTACTTCGCCAATTCGCGCTTCCGTTCCTGCCTGCGAGTACGATTATTAGAACAGCATCTGCGTGTTTTGCTTGCCACCTCTTCACCACTTCAGCGCAGCGCCCCTTCTTCTCTGCCAGCCGAACACACACACGTGGCACATTTCAGTAAATTCAACTCCCCCCAAAAATTTTGACACCCCACAAATGTGAAATTTTTTCTTCCCATCAGTTGCGACTATTTTTTTACTATTTCCTCTTCACCCGCGTTCTTTTCCCGTAAAACTTGACGTCAGCTCGTTATGTAGTGAATTACCGCCTGCCCGCGAACATGCATTCTCATCCGCACAAGTGAAGAAAATAAAAATTTATGCTGAGATTACCACGCAAAGTGAAAGATAACAACTGGGGTTCGACGAAACTAAAGTTGTGGCCAATGCGTTATCGCTTCATCACATGTTCGTGCTCTCCATGCGAGCAATTTAATTACACGTCGGTGTATATAAGCACATATAAAAGGTGTGCACCTCTACACACTACACCTACTCATTTGGCGGCATGCATATGAACATGCACATGCGCGCGTTGCACCGCTACACAGGTTCTCCACATACCACCTGACCTTAAAAGAGGCAGCGTTTCACTCGTCGCGGTTCGCAACGGCTGAAGGATTTTAAACAGCGCTGTGCCTAACTGGTGTGTGCACTTTCCAGTGGTAAAAAAATTGTACACATTTAAAAAATACTACATGTATATTTGCTTCTTTTTTTTTTTTTTTTTTTCTTTCCATAAGGGGAATGGCCCCTGTTTGAGTGTGCTCCCGGGGCAGTCAATCTAAGCTCATTTTGACGAACGAGTGGAACTCTCCAATTTGTTCCGAAGCTAAAATGCCTCCAGTAATATGTAATTACATCCACGCAACCTTTCTTCACAGGCAAAAACCACTGCGCTCTCACTCACACAACGGTAGTTGCTACTTCGTCAGTTTTCTTTATGTGGACGCTTTGCAGCATCTGGGCAGCCATTCGCACATATACTCTTTCTTCCTCCTACACGTGCGATGAGCGAGTGGCGATAAATCTTGTAGGTTAGCATCTACATGGGTAGCTCCCTCGTAACTGCAGTTTTGTTCCCCCTATACTAACATAGGTAAGAGGCAGGCACGAACACGTTCATACGTTCATACGTTCATACATTTACACATGCGCGTGGCCACCTGGTGAACGCCTAGAAGGATAGGCCAGCTTGGACGATGCCCAACTCGTTCGCGAAAAGGAAAAGGCTTCTTCATAAAGGCGGTAGTGGAGAGGCATTTCACCCTCCGTTGATTAACCCATATAGAACTGTTACGTTATTACGCATGCAAAGGTGTTTACCCCATGTAGAGCCAATCGAACGCAATTTAAAGTTTCATGGAAGCCGCATCTAACACAGGGGTGCTCCGAGCTACCTTTCGATTAGATCCTCACCAAAAGGTAGTCACATATTCAATATGTTGCAAATGGGATTGAAAACGAAATGATCTACTCTCTTGCCTAACTCGTTAGCAGCTTAAAAAGTTATAAAATCAGTGTAAAAAAAAAAAAAACAATGCAGAGAGGCGTTACGTCATGTAGCCTGTGCAGTTATTTCCTTTTCATTTTCACCTGCAAATTGTTAATTCTTTTCTTTGAGCGTGTTTTAGGGGAACGCCTGTAGAACCTCCCCATGGCAACATGCTCGTAAAGGAGAATTCAAAAGAGTTTCCCATCTCGCACACTTATCATTCGGTCGCAGGACGTGAGAAATATCGCCTCACTCGTACGAAGGGGCACGAATAATAGTGCATATAACCCCACTGATGCCTCTGTACATCTACATGTGCACAACGGTTCACGCTTCCCCTCAACAGTGCGACAGATGTGTGCCCGCATTGGGTAGCCATCTTCGGAATGAAAATGGAAACCAAATAATCTGGAGAGTACACCCCCATTTGTATGACTTTCATTTCGCAAGGAGTGCCTTTTCTTCACAACATCGGAAGAGCCTCTTAATCGCTTCCCATTTCTGTGAGATGTGCACCTGTTAAAAGTTCCGTTGAGAGAGAGAAACAAAAGGGAGACTAAGCAAGCGGACAACTATTTAAATGGCGGAAAATGTGTAAAATTGAAATGTAGGAACACGTGTACATGGCTACAAAGCCCCAGACACCAATTAGGATACACGCATTTTGCCGCATACATCCACGCTTAAACAGATGTGCAGCTCCGCACGAGCACATATAATGGTTGGAAGAAAGGGCTGCTTCTAACACGCACAAAAAAGGGGTTACATAGGTGCCATTATGTTCCCTCTCTGCTGTTTGGTGTGCCCCGTTCATCTTATCTCCCCCGATGAGAAATGTCTACCGATGCGCCCTCCCACGGGACGCTTCAAACTTTTCAGTCCAAAAGATTTTCAGCGGCTGGTGTGCAGACGGGCTAAAGTTGATTTCTCGTCGCAGAATTTTTCTACTCTTCTAGTGTCTATTTTGCTATTTTTCTATTTTAGTTTCTATTTTTATAGTTTTTATTTTTCTATTTTTCTAGTGTCTATTTTTCCAGTTTTTCTAGGGTTACTAAAAAACATAAAATCACAAACAAGTTAATTAGATGAACCCAGTCGACCTCCTGCGCGGGCACGTGCGCGTTTGTGCGCGCGGGGAGGGATGCCCCCCCCCTGGCGTTCGCATCACTTGGGCGTCGAAAGTAGTTTAACAAGTCCACAAATAAACAATACATCTCAAAAGTGGGCATGAAAAGGTAGTGGTACAGTTGGGGAGGGGGGGGAGGACGACGAACTGTTTGGAATTCAAGCCCCCCTGAGCGCGCAGTACGCGCACAAAAAATGTACCCATATGCACATAGATGTACACATATGTGCTTAGATGTACACATGTGTACACAGCTGCACATAGCCGTACGAACCGCTCCCCTTGGTGCTATTTTACAATGCGCATCGCGTCACATGCTGACTCTCGCCTCCCGCTAGACGGGGGCATGAATCTGCAGCGCGCGCGTCTCAACTGAGGTGCTTCAAAAAAAAAAAAAAAATGGGCATTATATTCACAAACGTTCATATTTACGTTAAAAAAGGAAAAAAAAAAAAAGAATACACATGGGGGTACCTACATAACATACGTACATATTTATGTATATGTACATGTGTGCAGTCTCCCACGGGGCATTGTGCCCAAAAAAACTTCTACCATTTTGAGAAAGCAAAAATCCGAAAGGAAATTAAATAAATAATGGGCGAGTAGCCGATTCTTCAAATTTGTTCATTCTATGGGAGTAACTCAACATGGTGTGCTTTTTTGCACTCTTTAATTATGAGTGCCGTCTGGGCAGTCCTCCAAACGGGGATGCGACCTAACTCTCTGTCAATTTCAAATGGGACGTGCGTGGGTGGAGCTCCATAACCACTTCTAAAATTATAATGGGCGTAAAAGAACGCATCGAAATTGTCTGCACGATGGCTGCTATATAGAAGCGGTTTTATGGGGGGTACCCTCCGCTGATCGGGGGGAGCTCTGCTAGGCTGTCCCCTCGGGTGAAAACCCCACATCAATCATTCGCCTCGATGGAAGACACGAAGTTCTTCTTCTCATAAACGTCCAAAAAACTCTTCGTGTTGGTCCAATTGTAATTACACGGATTCACTTTACCATCGTTACCTCCATTCAGCCCAGAGGCCATTATCATCTGCTTGCACTTGAACAGCTCCTCTCTTAAAATTTTTATTTGAACCATTAAATTTTTTATTTCATTTTTGTACTGCTTACACTGTAAACATGAAGGGCCCAAAAAATTGTAATTCCCAAATGGGTTAAAACTGTTGGAGGAAGAATTAAAAAATTCGCTTCCATTTGTCACCCCTTTTTCCTTGTGACTGAAAAAGTTCGTGCCGTCTTTAAAATCGGCGAACCTATTGTCCCCTTCATTTGAGCATTCGAAGTTTTCGTTAATGCTATTACAGGAGAGGAATATATTTAGCAGGTTGTTTGTGTAATCCATAGACTCGTTCGCTTCTTTCTCATTTGAGTTAAACGCCTTCGATTTCGAGGCCTCCTCAAACTGGCTATTTTGCAGCGGGTGGAAGGATTCCTCTTTTATAAAAAAGTGGCTGTACGTGTCGTTCGACGGGTTGTTTTCGCTAAAGGGGTTTCCTCTCCCTTCGCTAAATGGGTTTCCCCTGCCCTCGCTAAAGGGAGAGCTTCTTCCTTCGCTAAAGGGAGAGCTTCTTCCTTCGCTAAAGGGAGAGCTTCTTCCTTCGCTAAAGGGAGAGCTTCTTCCTTCGCTAAAGGGAGAGCTTCTTCCCTCACTGAAGGGAGTTCCCCTCCCCTCACTGAAGGGAGTTCCCCTCCCCTCACTGAAGGGAGTTCCCCTCCCCTCGCTGAACGGGTTCCCCATGTTCAGGCTGAGGTTAAAAATGCTGCCCAACTCATCACCCATTCCGCCGCTCCCCCCCTGCATGGACATGCCCGAGTGGTCCTCCCCCTCCTTCAAAGCGAACGCAGATTGGTTTCCCTTCCTTCCAAAGAGGATGCCCCCCACTTCGCCCATTTGGCCTCCCGCGCCTACGCCGTCTCTCCCCCCAGCAGCTTCCAACCCGGCCAGCTTGCTATCCAGGCTACCCCTCGCGTAATTATAAAACATACCCTCCTTATGTTGCACAAGTTGCTTGTTCGAAATGGCATATTCGTTCTGCTCCTTCAACGGCACACCGTTTTCTGTGCAGTTGGAGTAGCTGATCGTTTGGCAGCAGCTCTCCTCCACCTGCCTCTTATCCTCCACGAGGTTATCATTGTTGAGGGTGGACTCCGTGGTGGATTTTCTCGTAAGGCCATGATTCGAGTTACTCCCATTATGAATTTCCATCAGCTTCCCCCTGTTCTGCACACTTGCTACACTGTTAAATGTCGTGCCCTCATTACTCTGCATCTTATTCTCCCTATCTTGGTTGCCATTCCCCCAGTCAAAGTTCGCACTGGAACTGCTGCACACAACGGTACTTACTTCCTCACTGGGAGCTTTCGCCTCACTCATGGGATTCACCCCACCACAGCTGCTGCTCCCTTTGAGGAGAAGGTCTCTTCCGCTTACAGCACTGCTCCTACTCTTCTCGCTCGCGTTACCGTTTTTGCTAGCTTTGTCTCTGAAGGGGTGGTCGCTCCCGTGGCTGCCCACTTCGACTTCTTTGAGGCCAACTTCGACTTCCTTGCCGCCGTTTTGCTCCCCCTCCCGGTGGTCGTTTTCGACCTGCTTCCTATTCCTGGGCGTGCCTCCATTACTGCCACTTTCCGCTGTGCCCTTTTTCGCGTTTTTACTTCCACTTTTGTTCGTACTGGATACGTTGCTGCTTTTCTTTGCGCCCTGACCTTCGCCATTCTTCCCCTTGGCATTTTTCCCCTTCTCTTTCTCTA
The DNA here is from genome assembly GCF_000002415.2 of Plasmodium vivax. Taxonomy (NCBI): domain Eukaryota; phylum Apicomplexa; class Aconoidasida; order Haemosporida; family Plasmodiidae; genus Plasmodium; species Plasmodium vivax. Next base: position 1,960,723 of record NC_009916.1, on the reverse strand, counting down.
CACATGCCTGTTCAACGCTGCCAAAATCTTCATCGTTCCTCTCCTGCGAATTCAAAAATTTGCTACCTCCATTTTTCTTATCGTCTTGGTCCTTTTCATTGTTGCAATTTTTGCCGATCGGAGTCTCCTTTTTGGCGTTTTTCCTTTTCTCGTTCGGTTCACTCTTCACTTCAATACCCCCCGTGCAAAGGACTTCGCTAAAGGTGCTTACCCTGGTATTGCTTCCTCCACTCTGTGCATTACTGCCGTTGCCGCTTCCACTTCCGTTATTGTTTGCTAAATTTGCTCCGCCCCCTTTTTTATTTTTATTCTTCTTTGACATTTTGTTTTGCCCCTTTGTGGTGTTTCCTGTCAAGGTAACACTGCCATTTTTGTTCCCGTCTTCTGGCTTTAATTCCCTTTCGCTGTTCACCCCGTTGGGTTCACTCGCCTCCTTGGCAACTGCCACAGCTGGGGTGCCAACGCCACTGAGCGCTTCACTCGCCCCGGCGTCAACGAATCGAATTACGCTTCCCACATCTGCGAGTTGCACATCTGCCAGCTTCACATCTGCCAGTTCGACGCCTGAGTGTTCCACCTCGGCAAGCGCCACCTCTGCAAGATGCCCTCCTGCATGCCCTACGCCACCCTTGGGGCCCTCTCCCCCCTGCACATGCTCATTCGCAAGGAAGCAGTTGTTCGCCCCACTTCTCCCCGTGTCATCAAAACTGAGATGATCAAACGTATTGCAGTTGGAGATGTTGGCGAAGCTGCTCGTCTTATTATTATTTTCACTCGCATCAAATATGGTGGACAGATTTGCATAATTCTCAAAAATGGAAGTATTATTTGAATTGTTGGAAAAATATTTCGAGCCTATCAAATCGAAGTTACCTTCTGGGCTGCTGCTCATGTTTGTTATCATGTCCTCCTTAAAACTGTCCACATGTGAGTGATCCTTTTTGCACAGATTTGCGTTCATTCCGTCTGGCTGATTTGCTGCGTCTTCTCCGCTTGCCATTTCTGCCACGCCTGGAAAATATTCGCACGCCTTGTTGTAGGTCAGCTCCTGGAAGGGGGTACCATCCTGGACGGCGTAGCTGCCCTCTCCAGCGATACCGCCACTGGGAGTACCACTGGGAGCACTGCTAGCAGCACCATTGGCAGCACCGCTCACTACACCCGCCGCGCCAACGTTGGACGACCCCTTGGGGTCCCCCTCCTGCGCCTTCGCGCCGTGCGAGAAGAAAGAATTCGTCGCCTGCACACTCACCACATCGGAGCCATCCCTCCAACCACCCTTCGTCCTATTATTTTCATAATCGGTGAAGCAAAACTCAACAACCTTATAGGCATTATTGTCTAGCATATCAAAATTGAGTCCACACTCCGTCGTATTGCTATTATAACTCAGAGTTTCATCATAATACACATTATTTTTATTCATAAATGATGTGTTCATGTTTGCCGTTTTGTCGTAACTTAGGGTTCCCAAATCGCTCAGCTCATTTGCCCAGATGGAGCCACCGCCACTGTTGTGGCCACTGTTGTTTCCACCGTTGTTGCCACTCTTATTTTCATTGCCGCTTTTCACGCATTTCTTTCCTCCGCTCAACGGTTTGGCACTCCACGGGTTGCTGAAAATGGTCGTGGGGCAGTGCGTGATGGACGCGTTGATGGAGCCGCACAGCAGGTTGTTCAGCCCGCCCCCCACGCTGCTGCCAATTCCGCCGCTCAGACTGCCAATACCACCGCTCAGACTGCCAATACCGCCCCCCATCTTGCCGCCACTGCTCGACCACGTCGAGTGAAACGACACATTCTTGTTCAAAAAGAGGCCACTCTTATTTGAATTGTAATTGAAGTGCGGCATGCGGATCTTCAAAATGCTCTCCACCTTCCTCCTGATTTCCTTATCATTCTTATTATGCTGCGTCAAAATGCTATCGATGTTATTCCTCCACTTGTCCCACTTCTTCTCCCAAATGGTCCAATTCAAGTGAGCCTCATTCTTGTCATTCGAGTCATGGTAAAAGGCACACTTCTGAAAGTAATCACAAGCCCCATCTTTCGCCATCTGACATGCCTGCGTTTTGTATACTATGGGGTGGAAAATCTTTTCCAGCTTAGTGTGAGCTAACGGGCAGTATGCATCATCACATTTTTTCATACGGGGACAATCGACGGGAAGGTAAAAATATTCGTTCGTCTCTCGCCTATCAAACTTGTTTATCTCGTACGGGTACTTCTTCAGCTTGTTGAAGGACTTGGTCACGGGCACTCCCACGCTCATCTTGTTCTTCGGTGAGGTGGCGAAATGGGGGGGGTGGCGGAGACTTCACGCGGGGAGGCGATACCTTCGTGTGTTTCAGAAATGCGGGGAATTTGGAAATTTAAGAAAAAGGGAAGTGGTGAAGAGGCGAAGCGGTGAGGAGGCAAAATGGCGACGTGTTGAGAAGGCAAAATGACGAAGTGCTGAGATGGCGAAAAATTCTTGAAGGAAACTCGCAAAAGTTTTATCATGCGCACTTTGCCGCTACACAAAACAGAAAAAACGGCACGGGGAAATGCTCGGGCCCGATTCATGCATACGTATATCTGTGCCCACGTAATGGGGAGGAAACATGCGTCCACTAGGGTTAACACAGACCATGGTAGCTCATGCAGATTTTATTCTTCCCCTTTGTGAATGCGTGTTGAATTGTTTCTCTGCCGTTGCGTTAGCGTGCTGTGTCCTCGAGATCGAGCGGGCCTTTTGATTGCATATCTATACGGGAACAAAACTGTCACTTCGCTTGGCTTCGCTTCGTCTCCGATTCGTTTGGCTTTGCTTCGTTTCGCTTCTTCTCCGATTCGTCTCCGCCTCTTTCCGATTTCCGCTTTCCACTTTCCGCTTCCCTTCCAATGCGCGTACTTTTTCACAAAAAAAAAAAACTAAAATTAAAACATCATCAAATTGGTGGACAGGTATGCACACACGAGGGAGGGTTGCACGCAGGGCGCACCCTATATGTGGGTGTGTTCCCTTGTGGAAAAAAAAAAAATTTTATATAACACAATGAAAAAAGGGGGGAGGAAAAACGAGGCACACTTCTTCCAATGACCATTCGGCCAAAGAGCATTATATGGGCACTGATACGTGTATGTTTTGTTTGCCTCTTTTGGCAGAACTTGGGTGAATTGGCTCTTTCGTTCGTGCGTCGGTATTTCGTGTATGTATGTGCGAACGTACGTATGTGAGCAGTAGGCACAGGCACGCTTACGCAATTACGCAATTACGCGATTACGCAATTACGCTATTACGCGGTTACGTACGCATATGGGCATGCACATGTATACACACGATTTGTCACCCCCCCATTTCGATGGCGCAATCTCGGTGAGGTACGATGCCGCGGGGTAGCCTCAGCTGACGCGCCAACACGATGACACGATGGCACGATAGCACGTCAACGCGATGACACGCCAACACGATGACACACCAACGCGATGGCAGGCCAGCCCACAGTCAGGTATGCAGAGCGCGAATGACCAACTTAGGCAAACCATATGAACTCGTGTTCGTCTCACTTCCTCCCACAAATATTAATAACATGAGTTAAAAAATAAAAAAAATTACTATACGTATGGCCGCTACGAAAACTGCTCCTGTGAATAGGAGGGGAAAACGACTCACATAATGGCTGGACTTGTACGCGCTTTAAAAGGTATAAAAAAAAAAGTGAGCTTCCTTTTGTGTATTCACAATTATTACCCAAGAAGATCGCTAAGATAAACGTATGGCACGCATGCATGTAGATAAGGACGCCTTGATGTGCGTACGTTCACATAACAAATGCTTTCACACAGAGAGACACAAAGGGGGCGTGTAAAAAAAAGGCAAACCGTTCGAATAAACGAGTTGGTATATTAAAAAAAAAAAAAAAAGTGGGAAAAGAAGGGGAAAAAGAAGAGGAAAAAGAAGAGGAAAAAAAAAACCATAAACGTGATAAACAATTGCGCTAATTTTTATGTCTTCTCTGCAATGTGTTAAAATAAAAAGTGCAGGGAAATGAAAAAAGCAAAAAAGAAAAAATTTCCTTAAAACTGCCTCAAGTTTCCTAAACACGCGAACTCAAACAAAATAAGACATTTACTCAAATGGCAAAATAAACACACGTGGATGCATTTGCGTCCTTCTGCATTTATCTAAATGTGTAAATAAGCACTTAAAACACAACTCATATTTTTCTCTGTCCAGCCCCTTTTACTATTTTGTGTAAAGCACTTTGATAAAATCATTCAATATGTATATCTCACTTTTTTTTTTTTTTTGTTCTTTTTTATTTTCATCTTTTTTTCGACTACGTCATGGGGAGTCTGCGCTGTATGTACTACTATCTACTGAGATAAAAAAAAAAAAAAAAAAGGCACTCCAATTTTTTTTTTTTTTTTTTTCTTACTTGCACAAAGTGAATAACGATAAAGTGTTTAAAATGATACATGCGGGATTACCCCATCGAATAATACCGTTGTTCTTCCCTTTTTGTGCAATTTCTTTTTTTTTTTTTGTTACTTTCTTCCTCCCCTTTTAGGTATTATCAACGTGGGACAAACATATTCATGCACATTTCACGTAAGCATATGGCTACAAACAAACTCGCAGATATATACCTACGGGGGGGGAAAACACGCGCGTGAACAAGAACACTTGTACGCACCTGTGTCTGTTCACACACTCATGTGTGTGTGCACGAATGTACGTCTTAGGCAAAGGTACAAAGAGGTACTACTCGCGCACATGCATACATTGGTGATCCAAAAATGCAGTCACACAGTTGCCGAGGCGTAGTGTAACTAATAACGTTAAGCTTTATGGACGTTCAAATATTCTCTCCACAAAAAATGAGGGAAACACACTCGTATATTTTACACCCACGTAGTGTGAATTCGCTTGAATAAAAAAATAAAAAATATATAAAAAAAAAATATAATTGAATGATGAAAGGAAGAAAAACGAGGAAAGAAAAGGCTGGAAACGCAAAAATGAATCAAAAAAATTCTTTTAATAAAAAAAATAAAACAAAATTGAGGTTTATTCAGCGCTGTTGCGCATTCATACGAGGAAAAAGGCGTATCACGTAGGGGGGGAAGATTACAACTTGGTTTTCCGCTCTTCCGTCGTTTAAAAAAGGGGAAAGGCCCACACCGGCTCTGCGTATGCGCTTGTTGCTAACGTGGTTGTTGCTCACGCGGTTGTTGCTCACGCGGTTGTTGCTCACGCGGTTGTTGCTCACGCGGTTGCTGCCCACACAGAGGTTGCGTACACCCACGAAGCATACACGCCCAGCACACACACATTCATGCATCAAACATGAAACAATTCTGCAGCTTAAAAGGCTTTCGCACAGCGGGCAGGTGAACACTGCAAATGGGTAATGGTACGAAAGTTTTGCAGATGGCAATCTTTCCCCACCTCAGGTAAACAAAGCTCGCTCGTTCCTGTGTGCGTTCTCGCTTTTCTTTTTTTCCCTTTTTTCCTTTTTTCTTTTTCGAGTTATCACAGTAATACAAAAAATTTTACAAAAAAAATGCATACGCCTATGCGTACGGGTATATATGTATGTTTATGCGAACGCGCACATGTACACATATCTTTAAACAAACACAAGTGGCGCCCTTGACCGCGGTTTTTAAAGTGAAGCTGTGGCAATCAACATGGCTTGGTTTTTACGAAAAAAAGGCATCTCACAGGAGTGGGGGGCAAAATGGGAAGGAAGAGAGGGGAGGCAAAATGGGAAAGCAAAATGGGAAGGAAAAGTGAGGAGGCAAAATGGGAAAGCAAAATGGGAAGGAAAAGTGGAAAGGAAAAGTAGAAAGGCGAAGTAGGGAAATGTAAAATCGTACTTGCACAAACGAAGGAGTACAAAAATGAACATGCGCAAATGTAGAAACACAAGGAAAGCGCGAAGAGGTGAAAAAAAAGGAAAAATGTATACTATATAGCATATACTATGTAGCACAAAATATAAATTATAAAACGCAAAATGATGAGAGTCATGGCTGACTTCCCGCAATGCGCACTCGGGTATGCCCATACCCATAGACCTTAAGCAAAATGATGCAAAAAGGAAAGGAAAGAAAAAACATCTTACTTCCTCCTACAAGATAAACTTCACAAAATTAAGCAAAAGGATGTGATAACTGCTTTAACAACAAAAAAAAAAAAAAAAAAAAAAAAGGCTTACATTGGGGTAGCTGGTGAAAACCATAATGGCTTGGCTGCTCGTGTGTAAACAAGCCTTTACATACGTAGGCATTTTTGTGTTTGCAAAAGAAAAAAAAATAACCCAGTGTTCATACACCTTTAATTTATGTTATGTTATGTTATGCTATGCTACGCTGCGGTGCGCTTCGCTCCTTCACCCTTTCACTTTTTTCATTTTTCGCGCTTTTCCCTTTTTTCACCTTTTTCGCCTTTTTTCTCAACCACGTTTTTTACAAGCCAACTCGGCGACGGTTCACCGCGAACGTTTTCAATTGCACGTATGTAAACGAGTTTATGGCCATCTCCGCACACATCCGCTATGCGCTCTTTCCCCTCACTTCATGTAGAAAAATTCGCGAAATGTGACCCTCCTCAATGGCATACAGAAGAACAAATTTAAGCAGTGGGGAGATGAGCTAAAGGGGCCCTGTGCAAAGCGGAAAAACGTTCAAATGACTGAAAAAAAAAAAAAATAAAAAATAAAATAAAATAAAACTCAACTTTAACCAGGCTAAGCACCAAATGGGCAACCGCAATAACGGGCCACAAACGATTCAGCCATTTGAGGCAAATTAAAAAAAAAAAAAAAAAAACGCGCAAAAATAAACATACATAAGCAAACGTGCAAAAGTAAACATACATAAACAAGCAAACACACGTGCTTTGCACTAACTCGTTAAAACAACGCCAATGCGGGGGGGACATTACGCTGACTTAAACTCGCGCATGGGGTATACACCCGCGCACGCTTATCCGTTCGTGTAGGAAAACTGCAAAGGGGGTAAACAACTCAGATTTGTTGTACACTCCTCGCCGCGGTCATGTGACATATTTTCTGTGGAACATTAAAAGGATCACCCTCGTCGCTGTACGCACAAGTGCACAGGGGGGGAAAAGTAAAATGCTCAAATGGGGAAGTACCGAAAATGGTTTTTCCATCTACATGTGGCAGCATTGTTGAGGTCAACTTTAAAGAAACTTTTGTCCCCCTCTTTTTTTTTTTTTTTTTTTCCCCATTTTTACCTTTCCTCGTCTTTCTCATCATCTCATGAGCTGCCATCGCTAGCAAAATTTTACCTTTTCCGAAAAGGCATACGCGAAATAAGAGGAATAAGCAGAATACGCATATCGTTGGGAATGCTCCCAAAGGGGGAAAATATTTATTGATCAGGGGTGACATGCCTCTGTCCCCCTTTCAACAATCATGCGCGTCCAATTTTGACAGGAAGAGACGCATAAGTGTTGCTACCCCGATGTTCGTGCACACAATTTTGATCGCCCATTTCAGCATGGAATGTCTGATGAACAATAAACCGCGATCCCCGCTAAGGATATTGCCCCTCGTGCGAATCGACACAATAAGATAGGTGGAATAAACTCACTTTAATTGTACCCCGTGATGGGGCATGCACAACGAAAAATACGCGTATGCCGCAACTTTGAGCAGAGGCGTAAGCGTAAGTACCACCCACGGTGTCGTTGCATTATCAGCAACAAATCGATGCCACCCGGGCTCCACACCAGTGTTGCTCTTCCGTTCAGTTTCTCCAAAGTGCTCGCGAGTTAACTTCGATGGGGACAGAGCAGAGAAAGTAAAAATGGGTACATATGTGTACCTTTCACCCACGTATGTTTCGGTTATAAAAAAGAAAAGGGTTTTATTTCCCCTCATCAAACGGTTCATGTTCAAAGGAAATGCCAAATGACCTTTGGGTGGCCGAATAGTCTGGGCATATTCTGTTCGAAAATTTGCTTATATACCTTATGGGCAAAATTAGCGTCCCCCTGAGGAGGTGCTTCTGCAATGTGTTTAACACAGCAGCCTCTAATTCCCCCACCTTCTCCTTTGGGCGATTCCTCTATGCAGGCTAACAAAATGGAAGGAACGTAAAATTCGCCCATGAATTCACCCGTCATGTGGAAACATCAAAATGGGCAACATAAACGGAGGAAACAAAAAAAAAGGAAAAAGCTTCAACCATTTTTTGCGCCAACTTTGCATTTATTTTGCACTCAAATGTAATACGCGTGGAGATACTGGCCATTCGAACAGCACGCGCAAAATAGTACAGCGTACATCGACGCGTATGCATATGTACATTCTGCTGGGTATACGCCGAGGGGCGCCATGCCGTAAAATAAAAAATGAAGCGTGGGAGATTGCGGCAAAGGGGGAAGTATAGGAAAAAAAAACGCTTTCTTTTTGGGGATATGCTTATAAAAGCTACGTTGTTTTGCATATAGAGACGATCTTTTGCGCGTAAAGCAATATTTCCCCATTTTTTACCCTTTTTTTACCCATTTTTTACCCCATTTTTTTACCCCCTTTTCCCCAAGTTGCTATTAAAAAACACGCACAATAGCAAAACCACACTGGAGTGAGCCTCCCCCTCATTTTGCGAAAGATAAAAGGGTTGACCCACAGCTCAGATCAGATTCGTTTCTTTCATTTTTTCCTCTTTTCCCAGTATATAGTAGGGGCGGATAGAACGGGAAGGAATATTCTCCCCCATAAGTGCGCATTCTCTTTGGAAGGCTCAGAAAAATACCCATTTGTTGATAGAGATATATAACTCCCCCCTACCCCCCCCCATTTGGGTGAACAAAGTATGTATCCGTGGAATAGCCTAACCATACGCACAAGCAGTACCCCCCATCGCCCCAAAGTTGTAGCCCCCCACAAAAGTGCCCCAGCTTCAATCGAGACGATATAATTATGTCCGGCGGTAACATCGATGAGCTATTTAACGTGTTTGAGGAAAACGACCTTGTAGATAATATTTCCACAAAAGATGAAGCGGGCGAAAGGAGGGGCGCCGGAGTCCCCTTGGACAACCACCGTCAGGGGGAAGTGAACGAGGGTACACTCGGTAAGATGCATACTGCGAAAGGCGCAGTGGGAGGAGAGACACACCCCGGTGGGGAAAACGAAAGGGGTACCCACCCTGGAGAGGGTGATGCAGGGGGAGGCGGACAAGGAGACGCCAAAGGGGAAGCGGAACCGAATGCGCAGTCGAACGCGCAGCCGCGGAGCGCTCCGTCCGCCCCCATGGGGACCCCCCAAATCAACGTCGAAAACCTCATTTCGTGCAAAAAGAGGGACCAGAAGGTGCAGAGCCAAATCAAGGAGGAAATATACAACGAGATTCAAAACGTCGACGGCACGACCAGAGCTGCAGGCAGCAAGGTGAGGAAGCTGAACGGGGAGCAAAGCGGGCAAGGCGGGCAAGGCAGCCAAAGCGGTCAAAGCGGCGAAGACGGCCGAAGCGGCCAAAGCGGCGAAGACGGCCGAAGCGGCCAAAATGGAGACAGCCACTGCGACGCAAACGAACCCGTGGAAGAAACGCTAATCGAAAACAGCAAAACGATCAACAACGACGACGTGCTCGTGCTGGAGGAGTTCCGCAGCGACGTCAACTGCATCCACAAGTGCATCCGGCCGAGGAGCTACGTGCACAACAAGCTCAGCGAGACCCTCACCCCAGCCAGGACCTACAAATTCGAATTAGACACTTTCCAGAAGAAATCCATTGAGTGTCTGGAGAGAAACGAAAGCGTCCTCGTCTCAGCACACACCTCCGCCGGAAAAACGGTCATCGCAGAGTACGCCATCGCCCTAGGGTTAAGGGATAAGCAAAGAGTTATCTACACCAGCCCCATAAAAGCGTTAAGCAATCAAAAGTACAGAGACCTGAGCGAAGAATTTAAAGACGTCGGGTTAATCACAGGAGATATTTCAATAAATACGGATGCTTCCATCATCGTCATGACGACCGAAATTTTGAGATCGATGCTGTATAGAGGGTCTTCCCTAACGAAGGAAGTAAAATGGGTCATTTTCGACGAAATCCATTACATGCGAGACAGAGATAGAGGAGTCATCTGGGAGGAAACCATCATTTTACTACCACTCATGGTGCGCTTTATCTTCCTAAGTGCGACCATCCCAAATGGTATTCAATTCGCTGAATGGGTAAGCAGCATCAAAAGCCAAGCTTGCCACATTGTGTATACGGACTATCGACCCACACCATTGCAGCATTATATCTACCCAACATCTAGCGAAAGTGTTTTTCTCATTTGTGATGAAAATAAAGATTTTAAAAAAAATAATTTTATAAAAGCTGTTAATGCTATTAAGGAAAAAATGAACCTATCTGAAGATGGGCAACACCAAAATGGGAACAATAAGCATCAGAGAAGGGGAAAAAAAAATATCCACGACATTGAAAAAATTGTGCAGATGTGCCACTCACGTAATTACACCCCCCTCATCATTTTTGCATTTTCCAAAAAGGAGTGCGAAATAAATGCCACCTCCATGCATAAGGTGGATCTGACAGACGACACAGAGAAGGAGGTCATAAAAGAGTTGTACGAAAATGCCATTCAAATTTTAGCCGATGATGATAGGGCCCTACCGCAGGTCCAGTTTATTCTTCCCCTCCTCTTGAGAGGCATAGGAATCCATCATGGTGGCCTACTACCTATCATTAAAGAAATAATCGAAATTATGTTTCAGGAATCGCTACTGAAAGTTTTATTCAGCACAGAAACTTTCTCCATGGGAATTAACATGCCTGCCAAAACGGTCGTTTTTACGTCCCTAACAAAATTTGATGGGGTAGAAAAAAGGCTTATCACATCGGGGGAGTATATTCAAATGGCTGGCAGAGCTGGCAGACGTGGGTTAGACGATAGAGGAATCGTTATCATCATGTTAGATACCCCACTGCACTGGAGAGAGGCGGAAAAGCTATTCGTCGGGGAAGCCAACCGACTAGTCAGTCAGTTCCACCTGGGCTACAACATGATTTTAAATCTACTCAGAATAGAAGGCATAAGACCAGAGTTTATGATCGAGCGATCCTTCATTCAATACCAAATGAAGAAAAACCTCTTCCAGAAAATTTTGGCCAAAAAAAGAGTCGAAGAAAAAATTAAAGAAATTTTTAACCAACTGACTAGTGTCTACCTGGATGGGGATGACCAGGAGATCAGCAGAGAAAATCTCCTGAAGAAAATTATGGACCATAATTATGAGTGCTCCTCTGGGGGGGCGGAGCAACTGGGTGCGACTGAATTGGGGAGCACTCCACAGGGCGGCCAAGATGGCAGCGCGAAGGGGGGTATACCTCCAGGGGTGGACGCAGAAATGGGCATCGACGAGGGGGGCATCGACGCGAACGATAGCACCTACATCGAACACACCGCTGACGCCACCACCTGCGACCAGCTCAAACACTACCACACGGTGTTCTCCTGCATTTCCAATTACTACATCTTGAGGAACAAGCTGGTCGAGCTGGGCGAAACCTACAGGAACATACTGACGGCCAGGAAGAACATCACCCCGTACCTGGCCATGGGCAGACTGCTCTACCTGGTGGAGGACGACCTGATATGGGGCTGGGCCATATGCATTGAGGGAAAGATTGTGGAGCGGGCGCACGGGGGCCGCGCCGCCGGGCGCCACAGCGCCGCCAGGAGCGCAAACGTAAACGCGGCAAACTCGGCACACTCAGCAAACGCCGCTACCACCGCTACCGCCGCCAACGCTACCGATGGCGACGTGCTGCTCGTGGACTGCCTAGTGCCCTACAGCCAAAGCAGAAAGAGGAAACTTGCCCAGAGTGACGACGAGGAGGAAGAAGACGCACAGAAGGAATTCGAGCCAGCCACCGAGAGGATGAAGGCCAAATGGAAACTCATCACCTTTCACATCAAGTGCATTTACCAAATTTCAGCTGTCGTGTTAAATCTAGAAAAACCATTTGATAAAAAAAATGAAGACCAAATTATGAACGCCAAAATGAAGTACAACACCATGGTGACCTGCCTCAGCGGAGAAAAAAACATCCCAGTCATTAACCCGCACCAAATGGAAATCAAAGAGGAAGCCTTCCTGAAAGTTGTAAAAAATATTAACCATTATGAGCATTTGCTAAATAAAAATAAATTACTTAACAGTAGAAATCTGCATAAGTATTACCAGCTCTATAACATGTATATCGCCTTGCAGTTTGAAAAGAACCTTTTGGAGGCCAACATAGAAAAGTGCCGATTCATCGTCTTGAAGAAGGAACTCAAAAATATGCTCGTCCTTCTGCAAGGCCTCAACTACATCGAAATTTCGCACAACCGGGAAGGGGAGGCCGCGCAGCAGGGGGAAGCCGTGCAGAAACTCAGGGGGGAGGAAGCCAATGGGGAGGAACTCAATGGGGAAGGAACCCATGGGGAAGGAACTCATGGGGAGAAGGCCGAATCGGAGGAAGTCAAATCAACGCATGAGACCCACCAGAACGGACGCAGCAGCGGGGGAGACCCCCCCCCGAGCGAGGAAAAAAGCTACGTCGTGACCATGAAAGGACAAATCGCCAGTGCCATCCTCAGCGTAGACGAATTAGTAATTGCGGAGTTATTCTTCTCCAATTTTTTTAGTAAATACAATTACGACTACATATGTGCCTTCCTCTCCTGCTTTGTCTACGACGAATCTTCAAACAAAGAAATCGCCATCAGCGACCCAGTTCTTGTGGAGGGCTACCAGCAGATAATTAAAACCGCCACGCACGTTTCAAATAAAATGAACGAATGCGGAATGAACATTAATTTGAAGGACTATCTCGACAAGTTCAAGTCCGCCATCATGCCCATCGTCCTGCAGTGGGTGCGCGGCTACTCCTTCATGGAGATTCTCACCGACTCGCAGATATACGAGGGGTCTATCATACGGACGCTCAGGTGAGTCCCGGGTGTGCAAAAAAGGGTGTACAGAAGGGTGTACAAAAGGGTGTGCAAAAAAGGGTCTACAAAAGGGCGTACATCTTTGCGTGCACCTTTGCCTACACCTTTGCCTACATCCTTACCTGCAACCGTGCCCATCCCCCATTTATTTCCCCCCCCCTCCCAACTGGCCACCCTCAGGCGCCTGGACGAACTGCTCAGACAGATGATCTGCGCGTTCAGAGGAATCAACAACGACAGCATGTGCGACATTTTGACGGAGGCGACCAAAAAGCTGCGACGCGGCATCCCCTTCTCCCCCTCTCTGTACCTATAACTTAGCCATTTGTTTCCCCCTCCGCGTGCCAAAGCGCTCGGGACGATCCTCTCCCTCACATGTACATGAATACATTCTTTCGTATGAACTCTTTTCCTTTTTTTTTTTTTTTTTACGTTTTTCAAATTATGCCCCCCAAAAAATGCACACACAGCAATGCGGCAAATTCGTCGCTCTGCCCATTGCTGTGCTTTTCTCCCCCTTTTGCCTTTTAAAAAATGTAACTCCACTGTTTGCTTGTTTCGTTTCACCTCCACTACCCCCACTTTGTTCGTCTTCCCCCTGTACAGCTATTCGCCTTCCATATGTTGTGCATAGTAAAACGTTAACTACAGACAATTTGTTGCCCTCCCGCGATAATTGGGGGAAGAATAAAAAGGGAAAAAAAAAAAAAAAAACTCGCGCGCGCATAATTCCTGTGCAATATGCACATCTGCAGTGATAAACCGAACGAGTTGCCCCTAAGTGGGCCACAAAACAGCGTGCATTATTCCACTTGACAGAGCTCTCCATGTGCGTATTCGGATTGGCCCCCAATTTTGCATCTCCAAAAATGTGTATGCCTATTCATATGTACACTACACAATTGTGCAACGCCGCGAGGGGCAAATATATACCCCCACGTTTTACCATTTCGTGGCAGCAAAAATGGCCTCGCAGCTCAACTTTAACGCAGCCCCCAGCTGCAGTTTTTAGAGGCAAAGAAACGGCAGTTCTCCTCTCATCTTCAGAGCAGAAAAAGGGGACGCCGCCCACGCCAGGGGAAATCCAAGGGGGCCTACAAAATGGCAACCATCGCGCCACTCACACCTACAGAGTGATACATGCATGTTCCTTTTAAATCATCTCAATAACTTTTTGGGAGGCGAAATTGGAATGGTCCCACTTTTAAAATGACCACTTGAGGAGAATTCCCTTTCCTTGTTTTCCACCTCTTGCTTAAATTTTTATTCCCTGTTCGTCCTCCCTCCCCCCACCAGTTCAGCGTCAGGTTCGCTTTCCTCAACGGGAGCAGGGACAACCGCAAAAGCAACGTGCGCAATCGCGTTCTCCTCTCGCTGCATCATTTATACGTACGCATGCGCGCATATTGATATGCATACAATTTGCCGCTTCTTAAGCATAGCCACTTGCGAAAAGTAATATTTTTTTTTTTTTTTTTTTTTTAATTTTAAAGGTTCATTCCGTGTGACCTTTTCCTTCGCGCATACTCCCAAGGAATCATTTTCCGCTCCACCGCTTTGCCGAAAGGTAGATCCCAAATTTTGAAACAACCACAACAGGGGGAAACGAAACATTTGTGCTGACCTTTTTTTTTCTTCGATTGGCAAACCCACCAACAACAGCGCTGTTCGTTCAATTGGCAGACCCACCAACTGGTCATCCATATGTAGGGATGCTCGCATGACATAAAAGGGGGCATCTCTACATAGCGTCACATAGGGTTACATAGGGCTACATACCGATCAATACGCATGTACTCCTCCCCCCCTGTGCACTTCCCCCCTGAGACGTGCTAACCAAACGGCACACCTCACCAAGCAGCAACGGAAAGAAGCGAACAGCCCCCCCCTCCCAACATGGCAGACGACATCCTCCAGTGCGTTCACAAAGAGTTCAAATACGTGCTGATAAGCAGCGACATAAACGACCAAATCAAAGAGCTAACCTTCAGTGGGAGCGAGAGGAAGTTCCAGGGCGTCCTGGCGTCCTACTTTAGGAGAATCATTTTTGACGAGAAGGGGAAAAATGAGCTAAAGGAGGTCATAAAGGAGAAGCTTAAAGTGAGCAAGGAAAATGATAATGGGGGGACTGAACGAGCTGGAGCAGAGCAAGAGGGAGACCAGAACGGGCAGAAGAGCGGCCAACCGAACGGAGCAGAACTAAACGCCAGCGCAATAACCCCAGACCTAATCAACAACGCAGTGGAGTCATCCCAGACGTACCAAATAATCCCGCTGACCATCCCCACAGAGAAAACAAATTTCTTCGCTGTCAACTGCTACATTGACGACATTGGCCGTATAAAAAAATTACCCTACAACAGTAGAGCCTCCAGAATCTGCAGCACGGAAATTTATGGAGATGCCTTCCTATCGAAAACGTACGATAATGAGGATTTCCGGAGGTGCGATTTTACCATTTCGGAATATGAGCAGTTTTTGCAGAACCCCCCCAAGGCCGAAAATAGGTACCCACCGAGTGACACTATGTGTGTAAGCGGCTAGCCGACCATCCCTCCCTCCCTCATTCTTAAGAAGAACATCAAAACGGTTGCTTCTATGCATGCGCGTTAGCACACCATTTTGAGCCATATTTATGAACGCCCTGCTGACCATTCACCACCCTCTCTCTGCTTACTTCTCCCCCCCTCGCAGGTGGGACCAGGCGCAAGCCATGCAAGACCTGCTGAAACAGATGCAGACCCAGAAGGAGGAAAGCACCGCCGTCAGCAAGCCGACTGAGCGCCCGAATGTGTGCGAACATTGCTATACGGTATGGAGAGGATACCCGCTCTCTTAAAAAAAAAAAAAAAGCTAAACAATTGGAACGAAATGGAATCCCATCAACAATGACCAAACCGCTCACACACATCCCATCATTCTTCCTCCCCTCCCCTCGTTGCAGGAAAAAAACCTCAAGAGATGTGGGAAGTGCAAAAAGGTCTACTACTGCTCGATAGAGTGCCAACGAAAGGACTTTGTCTTTCACAAAAGAATTTGCTTATGAGGAGACTTCCCCTCCCCCGTCCACTAGCTTGTCGTTTAGGAGAGACCACCTATTTTTTGTTTTTTTTGTTTATCAAATTGGCTAACACATCCCTGTTTATGTTTAACGCATCGCGACTTCTCCCGCGTGAGAGGTGGCTCATTGGGATGAAACGAAAGAAGTATGCCTGCCCACGTAAAAACCCTCGCGCATAGGCATGAACAGGCGCACCGCTATGTTGTTGCACGTTTATCGTTCTTAATTTTTGAAATCCCCCACCACACACCCCGTGTTCGCCTCGTCACTTTTGCAAAAAAAAAAAAAAAAAAATGTAAAAAAAATATAAAAACTTTTTAAAGGAAACCACCATGCATAATTAAATGACAAAGTAACCATTTGATGGGACGTTACCCCACCTTCTCGCTCTCTACACTTGCGCAAGTAGGAAGCAATGCTGAGCCATTTTAGCGTCCCCATGCACATAGAACAGATTTACTCACCCCAAGTGGCCCCCCTTTTTCCCCTTAATTTTATCTTTCCCCGTCGAATTAGCTCCAATGGCGCCACGGTTATGCTTATCGCTGCGTCCCCCCTTCCAACGACGCATGCTCTTATTCTCCACCTGAGCGCGGAACGAAATGCCGCCTTTCCCCACCAACTGAATTGCAACCGTCGCCTCAAGGGGAAACAAAACTGTGTGGCGGAAAAAAATGTTCCTAACGAAGTAACCACATTTTGTCCGGCAAAACAAAAAAGTATAAATCTTTCTAAACGGCTGCATACCCCTTACGTAAAAGAAAGAACACATGTGCTCAACCCACTTGGGGAAGAACAACAAAAGGCATAGAAAAAAAAAAAAAAATAAATAAAATAAATAAAAACCTGATTCAAGCAGACTGTATCGTTCTGCGCAACACTATTCCCAGTACAACGTTCGGATAAACTTCCCTAGTCGCCGCGCATTCAAATCGCGAACCCTCCGAACTGCAGCCATGCGGACGAATCTCCCCCGTAACATCCTTCTCGCATGGTTGGGGCTCTCCCTTACAGTGGCCCTGTGTAAGAAAATGCTCTTCGTGGATCTACTCAACGGAGTGAACGTAAATTACAAAAGGAAGGTGCCCATATGTAAAAGACCAACGAGAAGTGCAGAATATCTCTCCAATCAACCCCTGCATGCGAACCGAAACGTAGAACAGACCTCTTCAAAAAATGGCGAGGCATCCATCACAAACCATGAGGACGAAAAAGATGAAAACATTTTGCAGCAATACATTTACACCCTTTCCCACTTGACCATCTTCGACGTGGATAGGGATAAAAGCACGCCCCTAAATATTGCCCTTCTTTTAAAGGCCTGTCTAGCATCCCACAATTACATCAAAAATGTGGAGATCTTCACCTCCAACGTGAAGAACAAAGAAATATGCTCTTTCATTTACGAAAGGAGAAACGACTTTGACGCCTTCTTCAAGCTGCATGTAATGAAGTACATAGACTTTTTTGGAAATCCCCAAATCGTGGAAACGCTAAAATCTTCCGTTGATAATAAGGAAATGTATCAGCGCGAATTAGAAATATTTAATCAAATCGATGGAGAAACGAAACTGAGGAAAGATCTACTGGAAGACATACTATTTGAATGTACGCGGCTGAACAAAATTATTCAATACTCCCTTGCAGTTAATAACTTTAATTTATTTTCCCCCACAGTTTTGCTCAAACTATTTACGTACTTTAAACATTATGGGGTTTATTACTCCATATTTTTGAATAACATTAAGAAGGTTAAATATTATTACCAAACGAAGGACATACGGGAGGAAGACAAAAGGAAGATTGAAAAAATTGTCGACCATTATTTGCTCACTTTGGATCGGTTCAACCATATGTATGAGGCTGGTCATGTGACGCTGTAACTGATCATTTGGTGGTAAACGGAGAGTTATGCGAAATAGCCCCCACGGGGAGGAAGCGGATTGGGAGACAGAACCTGGGAAAGGACTCCAATAAACTGTTCTTCACACCATTTGGTGAAAAAAAATTACCTACGTATATATGCACCTAAGTGTAGGGTGACCCACTTCCTTTTCTTACCCTTTACCAAATGGCCAAACGGGTTACCACCCCTTACACACCCGGGAGCTCCTCACAGCGTAGCATGCCAACCGGAAAAGCGCTCCCACAAAATTGACACAAACGAACTTTTTGCTTAGCACCCCATGTGGCATAGCCAATCTGCGCAAGGCGCACATGGAATAGTTCCCCCAAAAGGGGAGTCTCCACGGGCGTACCCACTAGCGTCCCAACCGGGGAAACAAAATCGCAGTGAAATAAGCACTCTGAACAAACCCTACATTTTGCTAAAAGGATGAAAATCGACTCCTTTTTTTTGCGCGCGATTTTTCCCAATTTCGTCCCAGCATGTGCCAATCAAATTGACCTAAAACGTAACACTGCTAAAAAAGGTAAAACGAATGAACGTTTACTTTCAAACTGGGAGGAACACACGTCCTTCGTTCCCATTTCGTATAATGAATGGAGAAAAAAAGGAAGCCAGGCAAAAAGACAAAACGAGAAAAGCTAAAAACAACGGAAAAATATTTGTAAACAAAAAAAAAAAAAAAAATATGAACTGTTCATATTTTTTTTCGAAATAACTTCAAAAAAAAAAAAAAAAAAAAGCCAAAATTTAAAATGGAGAGTGTTTCGCTTGTCAACTTAAAAATTAAGGGCGATCATGTTACACCACGTTACCACTTCGGCATCGCGGTAATTCTCCACGTCACCACTTCGCCTTCTCACCGCTTCTCCTCCTCACCGCTTCTCCTCCTCACCGCTTCTCCTCCTCACCGCTTCTCCTCCTCACCGCTTCTCCTCCTCACCGCTTCTCCTCCTCACCGCTTCTCCTCCTCACCGCTTCTCCTCCTCACCGCTTCTCCTCCTCACCGCTTCTCCTCCTCACTCCTTCTTCTGCAAAATTTGCTCCTGGATGTACTGCGGCACCAGGGCGTACTTGTGAAGCGTCATGGTGTAATTTCCTGCGGGGCGAAAAAAAAAAATTACAGTGCGCAATGATACACCATTTCGCCTGGCGCAGAGAAGTCTACTACCCATTTGCTCCCATTCAGACGCGAGACACGAAAACGTTTTAAATGCAAAAATTATAACCTCGCCCCTTGGTTATTTTCCGCAAGTCGCTAACGTAGGAAAGGATGGAAGCCATGGGTGCTCTCGCGACTATTTCCTTGGTGTATTCATCGCCTGATTTGGGTGTGCATAAAAGGGGTATGCGCAAAGGGACGCGCATGTAGTAAATTTCACCCTCGCCATGACGCACGAACGTAACTTGCGCCATCCAATGCGAAGCACTGTCGCGCGCTTGTCGCTCGCAAATTCTTACTTTCATCGATGTGCTGTATTTTGCCCCTCTTTTTAACCAAGTCGCTGATGACGTCTCCCAGGTACTCAGTGGGCACGGACACGTTGAGCTGCAAAGGGGGAGAGGGGCGCGCGCAAATGTGTGAGCGGTTCCATGGGTAAGCGGTTCCACGGGTAAGCGGTTCCACGGGTAAGCGGTTCCACGGGTAAGCGGTTCCACGTGTATGCGGTTCCATGTGGATGGCGTTGCGTTGGAGCCGTGCATACGTCGACCGCTCCGCCGCTTCGCCGCTTCACCACATCACCGCCTCCCTACGTTCATCATCGGCTCGAGCAGCCGAACGGACGTCTTCCGCGCAGCCTCCCGAATGGCGATCCCCGCAGCCAACTTGAACGCATGCTCGTTGCTGTCGACGGGGTGGAACGACCCGTCCACGATCCTCACAATAATATTTATCAGTGGCGAGTTTGAGAGAACGCCCAAGTTGCACTGCTCCCGTATCCCCGTATAGATCGCGTCGAAGTACGCCGAGGGAATGGCCCCACAGGTTATTTCGTTCTTTATAATAATATTATTGTTCACTTCGGACGTGTCAATGTTCATGCTGTTTCTGTCTGCGTCCTGTTCACCGCTTCGATCTTCCGCCTGTTTGGAGTTCTGCTCATCGTTATGCCTCTCCCCGTTGCCGCTTTCTCCGCTTTCTCCGCTTTCTCCGCTTCCTCCCCCTTCGTCTGCTTCTTCCCCTTCCTCCTCCTGGTAGCTGTACATCGGCTCGATCTTAATGTGGACGTCCCCATACTGCCCCCGCCCGCCTGACTGCTTGATGTACTTGCCCCTGGCCTCGACGTTTTCAACGAAGGTTTCCTTGTAGGAAATTTGCGGCTGCCCATAAATGATGGGGATATTAAAATCCTTCTCAATTTTGTTAATAATAATTTGCAAGTGGAGTTCCCCCACGCCACTGATTAGCAAATCTTTCGTGTCCGGATTGATGTGGTAAAAGAAGGAATGGTCCTCCTTCTTAATCTTCATCAACGCGTTAATTAACTTTTCGTATTCATTTTTATTTTTATTGTAAATATAGAAGCTGATAATCGGGGGAATTTCTTTAATTTTTTTTAATTCCGCCCTGAGGAAAGTGCTGCTTAACGTGTCTCCAATTTGCGTGTCCTTCAATCCAACGAGGCCTACGATATCCCCTGCTCGCGCATTTTCCAGTTCGTACTTTTCACTGGAGTGTATGAAAAATATTTTCGAAATTTTTTCACTCCTCTTCGTTCTGTTGTTATAGAGGTAATCTCCCCTATTTATTTGCCCTTCGTAAATGCGCACGTAATTTATATTTCCCAAATGCTGGTCATTCATAATTTTGTAAATCAGCGCGACTACTTTCCTCTTGAAATTTTTTATGTTCAGGTGGTTTAGTTCTTCCGACATTTGATCATTCGGCTTCGCCACGCTGCAGGAGGTAACCTGCAGGTGTGTCCCCTTATCGGAAGTGGCTCCCCCACTAGGAGCGGCTCCCCCACCAGGAGTGACCTCCCCACCTGGAGTGCCCCCCTCCCTCGTGGCCGCACCAAACTGCTGCTTCCCCCCCGCGGTGGGAAGCTGAAGGGGGGATATCTTCTCCCCCCGCTTATTAACATCATGCTTGAAAATGACCTGCTTCTTATAATTCTGTATCGAATCAATTGGAGAGGGCAGATACTTCACGACCGAGTCCAGCAGCATATGTACGTTCTTATTTTTCAAAGCAGAGCCGCACATAACAACGTTGTATTTTTCCTCCACGACCAACTTCCGAATGTACTGCTCCACCTCTTCCACTTTGATAGGCTTATCACTCAAGTAGACGTCCAAAAAGGAGTTAAACTTCTCAGCGATTTGCTCAAACAGCATATTTTTATATTTTAAAAATGTATCATAATGACTCTTTGGAATATTTTCATACACAAATTCGTGTGCATTTTTATATACAATCATTTGTTCCCTTAAAATGTCAATTGTGCTAACAAAATTGGTCATTTCAAAAACGGGCACAAACAGAATGAGTATCTTTTTATTTAATTTTCTTTTTATTTCTTCTATGCAGGACTCGAAATTGGCCCCCACTTTGTCCAATTTATTGAGAAATATAATTCGGCTAATATTATACCTGTTGGCTTGCTTCCAGACAGTCTCCGACTGAGATTCCACCCCTTCGCTACTATCAAACACAACCACACCACCGTCAAGAACCCGTAAACTTTTTTCCACCTCCGCTGTGAAATCTACATGCCCTGGAGTATCAATTATGTTAATTCTGTAATCTCCTAAATTTTTTTCACTCCCATTCCAGTAGCAAGTAGTCACCGCAGCGTTGATGGTTATTCCCTTCTCCCTTTCTATGTCTAGATAATCCATCGTTGACATCCCCTCGTGTACTTCCCCTATTTTTTTAATAACATTTGTGTAGTATAGTATCCTCTCCGTCGTCGTCGTTTTTCCTGCATCTATATGTGCGATGATGCCGATGTTCCGGTAATTCTCTAACTCTACATTTTTGTTGGCGAACACGTTGCTTCCCATCAGTCGAAATGTCTTCACTTTGTTTTGCTTTCGACTGGAAGTCCTAAAGATCGATTTTCTAGTGTGGCCCCCACTCGTCAGGAAGGACTGCTGAACGGGTTTACACCAACGATGGGTCGCTCCTCCATCCCTTCTGCGAAACCTACTCAAGGCGCTGACCACCGCATCTGAGCTCCCCTTCACAAATAGGGACAAAAGGACAAGCACTGCCAAGGCGTCGTGTCCCTTCCGCAAAAATAATTTGAACATTTCCGTTTTGGCTGCCTTTCATTTTTCTCCTCATTTCTCTCGCGTCTGCCATGCGCGCGTGGTTTGTTCCGCGTGCCGCTTACCGATTGCCACAAAACTGCCGTCGCGAAATGATGTGCCGAAGCAACTCTTCCAAAATGTATCTCTTCCCCCGTGCACAAAAAAAAAAAAAAAAAAAAAAACCGCGAAAAAGGAGAAGTACAACAAAGTCGCTCTAGCGAACTTCCCACTTACTAACACATGCGGTAAATTACTAACCATAAGGTCCCCTTTAACTCGCACAATTTCGCTTAAAAAAAAAAAAAATCAAATGGGTAGCCGCTCCCCCCCTGGGCCTTTTAGCACCAACGAACGCAGCCGCAAGCTAGCCATCCCATCCACCCATGTGCGGGTCCTCTTTAAATATGGGCGGTGGGGTCGTGCAGCTGAAAAGGTTCTTCACCGCACCGTGGGTTCAACTGGGGGCATCTCCGTGTGCGTACATCCCCACACATGCCATTTGGAGTGCTCGAGTGCCCATTTTAGTGCCCACCCCTACAACGTTATCGCCACATTTCGAGCCAATCCGCACGCTGATCTGTTATCCCGCCTCAACGAAGCAGCTGTGGATAGGCCCCCCCCCTCCACTACATTGCGACATTTCCCCGAAAATTTGAGGCCTCCCGAGCGTTTCCCCTTCTCCGCCGCAATCGAATGCACGGAATGGCGAGGTGAGAAGGGCCGCCCAAAAAAAGAGAAAAAAGGAAACGCAACAAATTGAGAAACATAACTTCGCCCTTGCGTACGCGCATGTCGCCCCGCCCCCTCACCGCGTAACCCCCCGGCGAAGCAAAAGATGGCCGCAATCAAGTTCGTAAAAGGCAAACACGTAAGCTACCTGACCACCTACACCGCCGCTGCAAACGCAGAAGAACTCATATTCAACGAAACGCTGAAGATGTGCGGCGTGTTCTACTACATCTGCTCTTGCAAAATTCTGTCCCACCAAATTGAGAAAAGGGAGGAATTCATCCACTTCATTTTGCAGTGCCAGAATGCCGATGGGGGCTTTGGGAACAACACAAAATATGACTCTCATGTTGTGTCAACTCACCACGCGATTTTGTCTCTCCTCCTGCTTAACCATTCGTTTGACGGGTTCAACCCGTATCTCCATCAGGGGGGGGATTCCACCAATGGAGGTAACAACCCACCAAAGAAAAAGAGCATAACAGAGAGCACCACGGAATATATCCTGACCCTGCTCAATGAAGACGGCTCCTTTAAGGGGGACATTTGGGGGGAAGTCGACACCCGCTTTGTATACAGCGCAGTCAGCTGCCTAACAATCCTAAACCAACTCAGCCAAGTGTCAACGGAAAAAATTGCTTCGTACATTTTAACCAATTATGCCATTTGCCAAAATGGATTCTCCTGGACCAGTGGAAATGAACCCCATGCTGCCAGCGTCTTCTGTGCAGTGGCAACTCTATTTTTAATTAAAAAAATGCACCTAATTAATGAAAAAAAAATAGGAGAGTGGCTAAGTTTACGGCAAACAAATAATGGAGGGTTCAATGGACGTGCAGAAAAATTAACAGACACATGCTACTCATGGTGGATCTTCTCCTCATTAATTCTGTTGGGAAAATACAAATGGGTAAATAAAGATGCCTTAAAAAATTACATCCTTCTCTGCCAGGACTTAGATAATGGCGGCATAAGTGACAATCCAGATTGCCTGCCCGACATTTGCCACACCTTCTTCGGCCTCGCCGCGCTAAGCTTGATAGACAACCTGCACGGATCAGACGGCGGGGGGGGCTTGGCCCTACGACAAATGCACCCCGTGTATGCAATTCCGCTGCACGTCGTGCGGGAAAGGGGCTTGCCCCATCAAGAATTGGAAGCGGGGTAGAAGGAGCGGCGCGGAGAAGGGGGCCATCCGTTTGCTCGAGATTCGCACGAAGGGGTTACCCCTACTCGTAGAGGAACTTCTCTGCGTGCAGATTAACGGAGCATTCCCTTTTTTTTTTTTTTTTTTTATTTTTTAATTTTGCGCGTTTCCCTCTTCTACCCTTTGTGACTTAATCGGCGCCATAAACGCTTCTTGCGCTTCTTGCGCACCTTGCACACCTTGCGCATCTCCAAATCCTTAGCTGCACGCGCCCCGCGGTGCCCTCGGCGACTGGGCGGGGGGGCAAAACAAGTCACTCCGCTTAACTGCGTTGGTGCATGACCACTCGCCGCGTGTGCGGTATGCACGTGTGCGGGGCGAACTACACACATACGTATAGGTATACACATACGTATGGGTATAGGCATACATATACGTGTACTTATACATACAACACATACACTAAAAAAAAAAAAAAATGAAACGGGCTAACCGGGGAGAAGAAACTGCCACGAACGCGAATGGCACACCTGGGGGGCATACTCAGTGCACTTCCACAATGACAATAAAAAAAAAAAAAAAAAAAAAAAATAAATAAAAAATAAAAGGGACACCCCCACGCAGGGGTATAGTGCATTCCATTCCGCGCCACTTCTCCTCACCTGATATGATTAATGTACTTATTCTTCAAAAGGGGGGACTTCATCAGGTTGTCCAGGGAGGGCTTGCTTATCACTTCGTTATTTTTCATAATCGTGTTTACCTCTTCGAGGAAGCTGAGACACGTTTCGTCGTTCTGGAAGTTCAGCAGCTTCGTCAGGGTGGGCAGGCCGACCTTGATGCTGGTCCTGGAGAGGGGCGGGGGAAAGAGGCAAACAAATGGTGGTAGCCATATGGTAGTGACGGGCAACAATGAGGAAGCTGCTCATGCATACGCTTAAACGGTTCATTCATATGCTTAAAAGAATCATGCAAATGGGCAAGGGCTCACGGTGGAAACCCTCCACAGAGGCGTCACACCCCTTACATGCATATATTTATGAGTGCCAGGAGCCGGTACTTGGGCAGGAACAAAACGATCAGGTAGTTGGTCAGATAGGGCATCCTTACAGCGTCCCTCTTCGCGCCTGCACCACCTTCAGAACATTCCGCCACCTCCTCAGTCTTCACCTCACTGTGCTCTTTCACGAACTGGATTAGCAAATTCATATTGACGTTCAAATCCCTATTCTCACTCAACCCCATGAGGCTAGGCAGGTACGTCAAAATGTGCTCGTTGATGAACACTCTCTTATAGATGTACAAATGGTTCGCTTCGTCGTCTAGGGGGGACACCATATTGATGTTTACTAAATACATTTTGTTTTTGATGCACTCGTTGAGGTAGTAGCAGAGCTGCACGTTTTCGTGGCTCTTCTCCTCGTCGCTCAGCGTTAGGTATTCCACGAGGAACTCCTGGTGCATGTTCTGGAGGGTCAGGTAGATCAGCTTGTAGCACAGGAATTCGACCTGCGCGGTGAGGGGAAGTGGTGCAGGGAAGTGGATGGGAAGTGGTGAGGGGATAGGCGGTAAAGCTGCCGGTTGGCGGTGAGGAGACGCGGTAAAGCCACGGGTTATCGGATGACGATCGACCACCCGGCAGCCCAACCGAGGCCCCGCCTACCTTGGACTTCTTTATGTTCAGCCGCTGGTACAACTCGAAGAGCTTGTTGATGCACTGCAGGAACTGGAAAAGGTCATTATTCACGATGCAGATCCTGATGTTCGTCTCATATATGTTGACGACGTCGTCGTGGAAAATGTTTTGGATGTTCATGTCTTGGCGCATGGACCTGAACTGCTCGTTGATGTACTTGTAGTTCCTATCCTGGTTGTACTTGTGCAGCACGTACGCGTAGGTGCACTTTATCACGGAGAAGCTTCTCACCTGTGGGAGGGAAGCGGTGCAGCGGCGGTGAAGCGGTAACGCAAGGAGAAAATAATAGCTAAACGAGACTATACAACGCATCGGCATGTACAAGGCAATACGGGGGGGCCAATCTGGTAGACGGGCCTCCCCCCCTCCAACTACGCCATTACATTTTTCCGCTCCGGGAGAGACGTCAGCCTGAAAAAAAACTTCTGAATGCTCTTGCACAGCCCCACAAAATTCTTATTCTTATAGCAGCTGGAGAAATTGTACTTGTCGAGCAGCTTCTCCAGCGTGTTGTAGTCACTGTGATCCCCATCGTGCGCTCCGCTGTAATCAAGGTAAAATGAGCTGTCCGCCTGCTCGTTCTTCCTCCCCTTGGAGACATCCCCATACTTTTCCAGCCGCCTATCCCTGCTCTCGATTTCCTCCGCGCTTAGCTTCTTCTTCTTGTCGCTGAAGTTGAGGCCGTACTCCATGTCGTTGTCCTCGTCGTTCGCCGCGTACCGCTTTTTGCCTTCTGCAGGGGGGGCGAAGCAAAGTGGTTAGCAGCAAAGTGGAGCAGCAAAGTGGTTAGCAGCAAAGTGGAGCAGCAAAGTGGAGCAGCAAAGTGGAGCAACACAACATGGAGCGGTAGAACGCTGGACGGGTCGCACAGGTTGCTCGGCCCCACCGCCGCTCCAACTCCCTCCAACGCGCGAAAAAAAAAAAAAAAAAAAAAAAAAGAATTACTTCTGCGCGTGAAGAAGAGCATGTCCATGGCGAAGATATCCTCCTTCGTTGGCATCACGTTGAACCTCCAAAACCTCGTGTTCGTGGCTCTCTTCCTGTTCCAAGCTACTAGCCTGCTAATGAACTCCTTCAGGATCTTCGCAAAATCGGCGTTCTTGCATTCCTCCTTGAACTCCTCCTGTATGTTGTTTATGTAAATCTTAAAGGTGTCACACTTTTTCAGTCCGTCGGGGGGTTCCTCCTCCGCGGAAGTCCTGTGCCCCCTCGCAACCTGGGGAAACCTGCTACCCCCGCTGAGAAGGCCACTGCTGAGGTTATCCGCGGCGTAGTCCCCATCGTAGTCCCCCTCGTTATGGACGCCCCGATTGCCCCTGTCCAGGTCCTCGCCCTCCCGAATGCCCTCCTTCTGCACTCTGTACCTGTCAGTAGCGTCCTTCCTGCCGCCTACATCTTTATAAAAGCAGCCGTCCCTCCCTTGCTGCGCCATTTGCGCAAGTTGCTGCCGCTCCTCCACGTCGCTGCCTTCATCGCCCGCCGTGTGCTTCCCGTCATACCTCTGCTTAGCGCCTGGCACGAACTGCTCCTTGCCGGTCCCTCCCCGGTGACCCATCCGGCCAAGGCGATTGCCGCTCGCGTCATAAGCGCCTTTGATATGCATCCCGTTTGGGAACAAATGAGACTCCCTCTCGCCACCATAAGAAGCGTAACTAACATTGCCAAAACCTGACGCACCATTCCTTTTGTACTTGCTATTCGCCACACCTTCATCGTTCGCCTTCACCGCTTGACTGCTCAGGTGAAAACCATTGCTGCTTCCCTTTACGTGCTCTCCACCTGCGTAACTGCCCACCCCGTCGTGGTTAAACCCGTCATGTGCGTTACTTTCCCTTGCTCGGTTCGCATACCCCCCGGGGCCCCCTTTCATTTGAGCCCTCTCGGGGAAGTCACTCCCGCCAGTGGGATCACCCCCCCCATCATTACGACTGCGCTGCTGATCATACGGAAATACACTGACAAAGTTATTCCCTGCAACTTGACTTGGGCCCTTCATCATAACCGCAGCGGGGGGATACATACTACCACCCTGCACCTTCCGATCGTTGTTCCTACCTTCATCAGTGAAGAGGCCACCCTCACCAGCTTCCTCACCGGCAGTCCTCCGACTAGGGTCATTCCCACCTCTGTTATACATTTGAAATAATTTATTTTTTGACTTACTCAGGGAAAAGCTAATTTTCTTTTTCGCCTCCTCATTATTGCTAAACGAATAGTCTTTGCAATTCTTGCCGGCGTTAATCATGCCGTTGTTGGCCTCTCCACCTACCCCGCTGGTATGCTCATCATAAGTGTATTTATTCATTTTTTTATTTTTGCTTAGCTTCTTCATTTCTTCGATTGAGTCTATCATATTGTTAATTTTTTCCGCCTTAAAATTGTACACATTATTTTGGTTGTTCCCACTTTGCACGTCCGTCGAGTCATTCGCCTGAAGGGTACTGTTCGGGGGGGTACTCCCCTGTGGTGCTTCACCCACCCGGGGTTGCCCACTCCCAGCCTCACCACAATTTAGCTTAGACAGATCGCCCAACTTCTCATGATCACTCAAAGGCAAATTAATATTCCCAATGTTTAACGTACCCAAATTCATGCTCTGTAAATTAGCCTGCTGATTGAGTAAAAACTCCTGCAGGTTTGTCTGCTGTTGATAGTAGCCCAAATTTGAAGACACACAATTATTTATCTGCTTAATCGATTCTGCTGATGACAAGATGGCATTCTTCACTAAGAGGAAGTATCTGCTCAACGTTATGAAAATGTATTTTTTCGATTCCATGGAGGCTTCCTTTTCTGGGTAGCCTAATTTTAGATAATGGTAAAACACGTGGAAGTAGTAAATCTCCTTCACCTTGTTGATGTACATCTCTACATACTTGTCATCGTTATTTGGGTTGCCACCTGGTGGGTCCGTCTGCTTATCATTCTTCTTCGCCTCCTCTTCGGGCACCTCCTTAGCGTTACCACAATCCTTCGCCTGACTGTAACTAGTGCTATCCCCACTGGGGTTAAAATTTGAGAAATAATTCTCATTCTTACTATAGGCGTAGTTTCCGCTCTGGAAATTTGAGTAACTTCCACTTGGGTTCCCACCCATTTGGTAGGCCATATTTTGGTACCCCCCACCCGGGTAGCCACTTTGATAGCCATTTTGATAGCCATTTTGGTAACCATTTGGATAGCCACTGTGGGGACTATTCAACGCGCCAAAATTTTGCAGACTGCTTAAACCACTTCCTGGAGCGCCATACCCTCCATAATTGGCGTTATTGTACAGGTACTTGTTCCCCTCGTTTGGACTTGCTTGGTACATACCGCCACCCTTTCCTGTGGTGTTGAACGCCGCGCCGTCGTTTTTCCCTCCCTCCTGCTGGCCACCCCCTCTGTTCGCCTCGCTCATCCTTCGGCACTACGGGGGGGGTATGCGGCAGATAAGAGGCAGCTGCGCGGGAGGTACTGCGGCTATACGACGACACGTTCGCTCGCCACTTAACACGCGGACGGGGGGCGGGAACAAACCAGAGGTCCCTTCATACGCACGTAAGCGGCACGTAAGCGGCACGTAGGCGGCACGTAGGCGGCACGTAGGCGGCACGTAGGCGGCACTTAAACGTGTCCAACGGGGTAAAACGAGAATAACCTGACTATCGCTGCCACTATATATATATCCTGCGTCAACTTGGCAAAATCGCCGCCCCCCTTTGCAACCCCTGTACGGGCCTGCACTTGAAACGCTATGCACACAAGGCAGTAGCTGCTCGGCGCACATATAGCACACGCGAACAAGTGCTACATGCGCGTATCTTTATCCGCACGTGCATGTGTATATCTTCACATGTTCATATGCGCCCACGTGAACTCTCTCAAATGCTGTACAGGGCCCCGAGCGACGCAAACTCATGCCCGCGAAGCCCATTCGCATAACTCACAACTTTTCGAATTGCCCATGGAACTCTTCACGAAGCAAACGTTCGCCACAAAGCAGCGCTAAAATAAATGCAAAAATTTTAATTCATCAATGAAGTGAAGAAAAACACGGCAGGTATATCTTTGTAGTAGCCAAGTCCGACGCGCCCAAAAAATACGCACTTAAAAATTGGGCGCGGAAGCTGGGAACGGCGTAAAACGATGAACGAAGGGGGTTATAGGGGAGGCGCGCAGAAAGGGGGGGGGAACAAAGCTGGAAAAACGCAAAACAGGCAAAAAAAGGGAAACGCAAAAGGGTGAAAAGGCAAAAGGGCGAAAGGGCAAAAACACATGACCGCTAAAACGCATAAACGAACGACGAATGGGAAGAAAAAATTCCAAATGAAACAAAAGGGATAACGAATGAACACGGTGAAAAAAATTAAAAAGGAACGAAACGAACAAAAATTCAAAAGTGAAAGGAGAAAGGAAAAAAATATTTTTTAATTTGCCTGACAGAGGAATGCTATGCAAGGAAGGAAAAAAAAAAAAAAAAAAAAAAAAGCGCTAGATAAAAAGGCCATGAAAATAAGTACAGCGTTTTGCCAATTTGGCAAAAGTATGACAAAGGGAAGTACCCCCATAGAGACTTCGCCAGATCGTTTTAACGTGTATTTGGCATTTCCCCTCCCCTTTTGTGTATATGCAAATAATACGTTTGTGAGAGGGTACACCCATCAGAACATCGCGTTGATCGAAATGGCATGCACCTGGCACCTTTGCGTTTTGGGCAGTTACAGCGACAGTCGTTTGGCCGTGTAAGTACCCATGTGCGTATGTGCTGCATACGTACATACCTGCGCGTACCCCCACCTGCGTACCGACGCGCCTACATTGCATACGTAGCACACACGCCTACATGTGTGTACAAGAGGATACGCAGACTTACCACCCACGTGTACGTTTTAATGCCTACCCCGTTTGTGAATTTACCCCCATGTTTCTACATTGTTGCAAAGGGGGGCCACGCCTCTCACGGTAGTTTGTATCTCTCCTTTCCGGGGTTACTCAATTGAGGAGAACTTCCCACGTTTTGCCATTTTGTGAAAGTGTGTGCCTTATAAAAAATGAGCAACTCCTCTTTCCTCATTTTTTTCCCCTGCACTAGCTGTATACCTACTTTGATGAATGCGTTTGATTGTTCTGGCTTCCTTTAGGTTGGGATTTACAATGGGGGTTCCCCGGTTGCCTGCAGTGCTCATCGGCGGTAAGCATATTAACATACTCCCCCTGTACGTATACCAAATGGTAAAGTAGGAACCCTGGCACAGCATGATCTTAATTTTTTTTTTTTTTTTTTTTGGCATTAATGTGTATCTGCTGAACAAACCCTCGTGAACACGGAGCACTTACAAAATTGCAACTCATTTGAGTGCGTGTGTAAATTGATAATATCGCCAAATGGGGCAATTTTTCCCCCCACGTGAATAGTTGTGCGAATATATGCATTTTGATCACTCTTTCGCTCACAACAATCAGTTAAGTTGCCAAAGCAGATGCGTCTCCCCATTCTCATGTGCTACACCATCCACTATAAACCATTCCTGCACATGCAACTTCCTAATTTGAGGGAGTCATAAAATAGCCCACCGTTTGCTATGTGCATACGGTTTATTCGCCCGCATTTGTTCCTACTGCATGGCCTCACACTTTATCACAAACGTTTGCGTTTATGTGTCCCACGACCGCAACGTTAAGCATGCAACGCCGTGTTCAGCACTTTAGGCTTCACCGTTCAGGGAATACGGTGCGCAGTGTGTGGGTAGTTACCTTGCTAGCTGGCTAGCTCTTTTTTTTTTTTTTTTTTTTTATCCAAATTGTTCATACATTTTTTACAGCTATTTGGACCCGTCAGTGTAGCCTCAAAAGTGCAGCAAGCAAAGGTGACCACCAAATAGAAACACAAAAAAAAGGGCAATCCCACTAATGCTGTTGTGAGGTGCTAACACCAGTGACACCTGAACAAGGGGTAAACCAAAACACGAAGAAAAAAGTGCGAAATTATTGGTCCATCAGTGCGTTCATATCAGGAACGTCACCTGTGGGCAATCCGGACAACACACATATTCACATGCAGCGCGTACCCATTTCCGTTCAAATTATTTATGAACTGGTCAGGCAAATCGAACCTAATGGTGCATTTTTTTTTTTTTTTTAAATTTGCATTTAATTACCATTTGCACACACATTAAGGCGCAAAATGATCGAAATTATTTTACACTTGTGGATCTTCACCTTTGGTTGCCTTTCACATTACATCTTCCCTACTTTCTAGAGATCCTCATCCATCTCTCTAAGAGAGAGGGCTCGTTTATTCCTGAGCGTATCGTTCCATTGTATTTTCTTCGGTTTTTCGTACCCCTGGTGAATTATATACTTCAGCTGGATCTCCGGTTGGGCATTACTTTCGCTGTGTAAATGTTGCAAATCGCTAAAATTTGTAATAGACGCATAGTCACCTTTGAAAGAGACGCGTTCCGGCAAATGCAACGTCCTCTCAATCGAATCGTCTATATCGTAGGTGATCCCAATTGGGGTGTACTTCCCATTCGTGTTTTTTTCTTCATAAAATTTTTTCATTTTTGTCTCAAATTTTTTGTTTAACAAATACAGTGGCTTCCTTGCAATTTCTGGGTAAAATGTGCATTCCTTCATTTCTCGCGCGTCCTTTTCTATCTTAACGTTTTGTAGCTTTTTTCTCGTTTTTTCGTTAAAATGTTTAATGTGAGCATCCAAATTGGCATTTACTAATTGGTCATCCAAGAAGCATATGCTTTTCAATTCCTTTGTTTTTTTTTTAATTTTGATTTCCTTCTTTTTCCGTTCACTATCCAGTTCTTTCAAATAATGCACATAGCTGTAAAACTTGGTAATCACGTTTTGTGGGTACTTCATCATTCCGTATATATGCCTATCCCTACCGTGTGTGCTACTCCGTACGAATTGCGTCACGACATCAATAAAAAGTTCCTTCGTTATAAACTCTCCCACAGGTTGGAACGCGGATACATCCCGCAAGAGGATTAGCAAAAGGGTTGCGAAGGACTTGGTGCAGAAAAATGCCTGCCCCTTCTGCGCGTCCTCCGCTGAGCAGAATTTGCGCCTTTGCTCCTCCTCACCAGCCACGTCTTCTCCATTTAACTTAACATTTGCTACCATAAACTTCGCGTCATTTTCGTAAATCATCTGAATTACATAGCAGGCATACTTCTTATCGATGTGCCCAACATTGTCTCTGTCAAACAGGAAATACACATTTAAAACGTTCTTGAGAATGGAAATGTCAGCCAGCTTTCTACTTATTCTGCGGTTTCCCCTTGTTCGTTGTCCCTCCCAGTTGGTTATTATGTCATCTGGATTTTCCTCCCCAAGTGGAAAGATTGCCTCACCGGTGGTGGCACCTTCCCCGTGCATGTCCCCTAATTTAAGGCTTCCGAAATAGTTCACTTTGTCAATGTGCTCAGTGCCATTTGCTCCTGCCCCTGCACGGATTTCTCCATTGGGCATATAACTCCCCGGCGAACCAGGCGATCCCATTCACCTTTCCGTTTTGTTAAATCTATTTAGATAAAAAAAGTCACTCGGATAGCAGCAACGACAGAGGTACGCTCCGAGCGGATATCTACTCGCCGCTGAATGGACACAAAAAAGCTTTCTACCCCTTTCCCGCCCTTCGAGAATAAATTTGCCTCTTCAAATAATGCCCTTTGAAATTTTCACTACTTACTATGCAACTGTTGTGTTATGTTCAAAAAAAAAAAAAAAAGTTTATTTGTTCTTCCCTACACGCATGCGCAGATCCGCACGGGCGTCCACCTACGTCCCGTGGAGCGCACAAAAGGGAATTCCAACTCAATGATGGTGTTAACAAAAACGTGACAGTGAAGACCCCCCCCCGTTTTGCTGCATTCTCAGCGACGTGCATAATTGTACATTACGATCGCTTTGTGTGTGACTTTACCGCAAAATGCGTTGTCTCACGGGCGCTTCTCTACATTTTTCCATTTCGCGTAAGCGCCAAGGGGTGAAGTAAAAGCCAAATGGGAGGATAAAAAAAAAATAATAAAATGAAAAATAAAACCGGCGCGGCGCAGCTCGCACAACTGGGTGAACAAAAAAAATCTGAACAGGTCAGAAAAAAAAAAAAAAAAAAAAATTGCAAAAATGGGAAGCTACAAAAATGGAAAGCTACAAAAATGCGAAGTTGAAGCTGCAAAGAAAGGACTTCCAAAAAGGGGAACTCCAAATGGCGCAACACGCGGATGCTGCCAACAAGATGAAGGGGCGAGTGCCGGTGGACTTCCACCAGTACTGCCAACTGATCGAGAAGAAGGTAAAACGTATCTGCCCAGACGAAGTAGAAACAGCTCAACTTTTAGAAAAACTGATAACAAAATATAACATAAAAAAAGTGAAAAGAGTCTGCCTGCCAGTGAGCGATGGAGATATTCATTCCCCATCATCGGATTCTTTCTTTAACGATCACTATGTAGCCAACAAACCGATCATCATAACAAATTTGGGCCGCAAAATTGGGAAATGCACACAAACGTATAGCAACAAAAATGTTATTGACCATATAGGGAACACGAAAGTAAGCATACACATAAGCACCTCCAAATTTCTTAACAACATACAGAAGAATTTCCACTACAAGTTATCCTCCTTAACGAATTTTATACAACTCATTGGGGAGGAAGATCAAAAGAAGAACAGATTTTCCCTTCGGTATGATGAAGGTGGAAAGGAAGTGCGCCTACTGTTGTGCAAGGCAGGGGAGGGGCAACACAACTCGCCTCCACACCACCCTGCTGTCGAAACTACTAACCAGGGGAGGGACCATCAAATGGATGCCAATCAGCAAAAAAGGGTAGATAGCGCAAAACGGTATTACTACTACAGATCACTGGGGAGTAACCAATTTAAGGACGTCTCGAATATCAAAAAAATGAACCACTTCATCAGAGACAGTTTTTTCCTGCCTGCACAGATTTACCCCCCGCATGACGAATTTGAGTTTTTCTCCTCCGTTTTAAGAATAGGCCAAACGAACATCTTCATTTGGCTGCACTATGACATCCCAGACAACTTCCTCATTCAAGTAAAAGGAAGGAAAAAAATTCTACTCATCCCTCCGAAGTTTATAAAATATTTTAACATCGTAAATTCCTCATCCCCTTACAATCTGTTCCACATTTTGATGGGGGGGAAAAAACTGAGTAAACGGGAAAAGATTGTGAAAAAGGTACTCTGCAAGTTTGCCCTCGTGGCGGATCTGTACCAAGGCGACATTCTGTTCATCCCCTCTCTGTGGCTGCACTACGTTTATAACATGCCGGCACACACCTACGTGAAGAGGAAGTACAGATCGTATCACCAGCATTTGCTCCTCCAGACGGAGGGGGAAGCGGTGCAATTTGCTGAGCAAAACAAATGGGAGGGGAAATTCCCCCCAAATTGTCGCAACTCTCTGAACCGCTTTACTCTAAGGAGGGGCGGATATGCATCCATCATGGGGAACCCCCCCCGTGACAAACATAATGGTCCCCAAATTGAGTTACTTCCACGAAGGGGTAACACTAACGAGGCGTCTTCAAACATACCAAGTGATATATCGCAAGACGAATTGATACAACACTACAGCCATTTGGAAAATTATGAACATTTTTTGGAACATCACTTTGGCATTCGTGTTAGCCACGCAGAGGGGAGGACCTCTGATGGTGGGTCTCCCAATAACGGAGCCCCCCAAAGAGATACCCCTCCAGCAACCCTTAGAGAGGCGCGCGAAGGGGAGACTCCTCATTCAAAGGGGAACCCCCAACATGAGCTTCAAGCAAATTCTAACGGGGAAACAAAACGAGGGCAAACGTCCCATGGGAACACTTGCTCCTCGGCTAAGCTAAACATCAGCGTGAATTACTTCTTCAGAAAGCGAAAGGAGCGACCCCTGTTCAGCAAAAAGGACCTATACGGGAACCAAGACATCATTTTGGCTAGCCAGCTGTTTAAGAAAATTCAACACGATATAGAACCGCTGCTGGCCGCGCCCCCCAAGTATAAGAATTTCTACCTCCAAAAGTTGCAAGGCGTTTTGCACGCCCATCTGGATGAGCAGTACGTGTGAATAGCACCACCCATTGGCAGACAACCAGCCACAGCCACAACCACAACCACTTCGCATTGGGAACACTGTACGATGGCATTTCCCTACGTGCCCCTTCAAATGACAAAAAAAAAAAAAAACTTTTATCAAATGGAGGGCATTCGCTGCACCGGCAGATGGATAGTTTCAAAATGGGGAAAAAAAAACGACAAAAAAAAAGAAGTTCAGATGTGAAAGGGGGGGCACCGGAAGGTACTCCCTGCTAGGTTGCTGGACTGCTCGGTTGGCCAACCGCCAAAGCGCCAACCCGTGTGGGCCTAAAAATCGAGGTATTTCAACAGCGAAGATGTGTTGCCGCTTTTGCCGCTCCTCCCCCTCGGGCTCCCACCGTTGGCCGAGCAAAGCAGCTCATTCACCATAACGTAATCGTACTCGTTTACCTGTGCACTGTATTCCCCACTTCCTTCCTCCTCCAAATATATATTTTCCCTATTGGTGCCCGTAGACACTTCCCTACTATGTAGGTTAAAGAAAATACCATACCCTATATTTGATATGACCCTCCTGAGCTTGTTATATTTTTGTTTATACAAATGAATTTCCTCATAGAGTTTGGTGTTTTCCTTTTCGATCTCCTCCGTGGTGTACTTGAGCATTTCCTTCAACTCGGTGTACTTTTCTCGCTCGACCAGGACGCTGCACGGGGGGGGTAGCACGGATTGCACATACGATGAGGATGTGGATGAGCATGTGGATTGCTCTTTTTACGAAGCGGGAATAGAGGCCTTAAACGTGGCACATGGGCAGTTTTGCCCCTCCGCTCCTTCGTTCCGGGGTACACTCACACATACAATGACGCATACACTTGCGTCTACGCTGACGTATTCACTTCCTCGTGTTGGCCGCGTGCCCTCCCCCACTTACATATTCTGCAGATTCCTAATGACCGCCAAAAAGTCGTCCACCTCCCGCTGGTAAAAACTCAAATTCAACTTCGTCTGGTTCAGCGCGGTGAGAATATCTGGGCCGAAGTAGTTGGAGTACAGGACGCTTTTCCTAAATAATTTGAACTTTATTTTTTTTTTCTTTTTTTTTTTCTTTTTCCGCTTGTACTTTTCATACTGGGGAGGGGGCTCTTCCCTGGTCAATTCGGCTTCGACCGATTTGCCCAATTTGCCCAATTTTCCCGATTTGCCGCTTGAGCTTGCGCTTGGGCGCGCCGAGGGTTCGTTTGGCTTGGGCCCGTCCGACGAAAATGCCTTTGGTGAGTCCACTCGGCACATCTTGGGCTGATCCACTTGGCACATCTTGGGCTGATCCACTTGGCACATCTTGGGCTGGTCCAATTCGCCCCCTTCTGGAGCGCCTAACTCATTTCCTGCCCCAACTTCACGCACCTCACATTTCACTATTTTGACACCTCCCTCGATTAGGACCTTCTTTGTGGTGATGCGCGGCACGATGGCCTCCTCACCTTCGCTGTTGCTTTGCCCATTTCGACCGCTCCCCCCGCTTCTATCACTGCGTGCCTTGCAGCGTAGGCTAGTTCCCCCGTTAAGGGACCTGCTCGTGTGGTCACCCTGGCCATGCACCACGTGGAGTTTCCCTCCACTGTTGCTACCTCGCCGTAGGGTCTCGCTGTTCTGCGGCACTTCCTCCCTCTCGTTGTAATTTAAAATGGTTTCCTTGTGTAGCGGCTTTATTGGCACTACGTCACTGGGCGAAAGAGTTTGGTCAGATGTCTCTTCTTCCCCCTTCTGGGAACCCACAACAGGGTCGTCACCCGTTCCGTCTCGATTGTTACCACTGGGGTGGTTCCCACACCCATCTGCCTTGTTGGTGTCGTTCCTAGCTTGCCCCCGCTGATTTGAATTTTTTTTTTTCTTTCTCCTCGCCTTATTCCCCGTGCTTTTTTGCAACTCGTTCGAGGGAGTAAAGGCAAAAGAACAGGCCGACGGCATGGGGGGGAGGTCCTTTTTCTTCCCCTTCATCTCTCCAGGGGACGTCCCATGTTCGGTCTTATTCGCGTTAGTCAATTTGGCGAAGCGGTTGTTATGTCGCGTCATTTGGCTCAGTTGTTTGTGGGGTTGGTGTGCGTGCGCGTGTACATGCGCCTACATACCTCCAGACATGCTCGCGCGCCAACCGGCACACTCTCAATCGCAATCGAAATCGCAGTAGCAATGGCAATAGCACCTCCTTGTTGTGCTTGGCTTGACGGCAAAAATGAACTCCTCGTGCGTTCGCATGGGGGGAGAACAACCCCAAAGCAAGTAAAAAAGGAAAGCCCCCACAATATGCCTTTTTTAAAGTCTTGCCGCACAAGGTGAAGCGAAAGGGCTATCCTCCACCCCACGAAAGCACACATGAAAAAACGTGCATGAACGGAGGTACAAATTCCTCTGCACGTACAAAAGGAACTTACTTCGCAACTGCCTCGAGGAGGAAGCACATTTTTTTTTTTTTTTTGTTCCTCTGGGCGGTGTGTACAATGGGCGCAGTTGCAGTGAGTGAGGCAATGCGCGACGCGGTGAGCGAGGTGGTAAGCGAAGTAGTCAGCGAGGTAGTCAGCGTGCCGGTGAGCGTCCCCCTGAGCGTGGCTGTATCTCGCTCCCCGCTCGGCTTGAAAACAAGGAAAATGAACAGAAAAAAAAATACACACATGTACGCACGCGTGAGGGTATACCTTCCCCCAACGGGATGGTCAGCAAACCTTTTTTGGCGCTTCACAAAATGGAGGTAAGCCACACATGCACGCCTTTGCAATTTCGTGCAGCCATAAAATATGTGCACAACTGTTTCACCGCGGACCTGGTCGAACTGTCGGGGGGCTTCTCCCCACGGCCGTGCCTGATGGACTGACTAGGTGTTCACCCCAAACGTTTAAATGGCAAAGGGAGAGATCTCCGATTGGTGGACTTTGCGCTGCCTCCACTGTCATCCGAGAACAACTGTGCCTTTGCCCCCTTCCATTGCGTTTGTTTCTTCTTAAGGGCACAAAAGGGAAGAAAAAAAAAAAGGAAAAAAAAAAAAAAAAAAAAAAAAGAAAGAAAAAGAAGAAAAGGAAAAAAAAGAAGAAAAAGAAGCAAAAACGCCCTTGCCTTATTTTGCCTTTTCCCTTTCCCCTTTCCCCTTTCCCCCCTTTTATTTCTTTCCCTTCTGAAGATTAATTCGGCTAGCCGGAAAGGACGCAGGGGCAGTGAGTAAAAAAATATATGCAAATTGGAGGGCGGGAAAAAAAAAAAAAATTCACAATCCGGGCTAAACCGGGTTGAACCGAGCTGAACCGGGGCGAAGAGGGCCGAACTGATCACAGCGAAAACCGATCCGAGCCACTCCCAACAAACACAAAAAGCAAAAATGCCCCAAACGAAACTCACTTACGTGCCGCAAAAAAAAAATAATAAAAACAAAATGACCTTTTTTTTTTTTCTCCCCCTTTGCATCCACCAAAATTTGCCAAGTTAAAAAGAAAAAATCCTCATCAAACTGCCTTTTTTTTTCGCCCCTTTTTTAACCCTTCTGGCGTATAAAAGAGGAAGAGGGGAAACAGTAGTACCCCCTCCCTCCGAAGAAGAGTTTTACTTAACGAGTGAACATCCGACAGGATTACTGCTTTCACTTTTTGTTTTTCCATCATTTGGGCAGCTCCCACCAGGGCTCCCTTTATGTTTGCCATACGGAGAAGGTTACATTTTCACTCCAAGAGGAAGAGACCAAAACGGGGGCGTGCTTAAAGAAGAGGTGGCAGCGGAGGATCCGTATCTCCATACCCCCGGAAAAGAGAAGCACGTTGGAGACCCTGCTCAAACGCAGCCCTCCTGCATTAGAACAAACTCTTTTATTTGAATGAGGAGTGAAACGTCTTTTTTATGGTGAGGGTCCATATGAACACTCCTGCACCTACATGCGTTTGAATGTAACTAAGTGGCTACACGGCAGACACGAGCGCCTGCTTAGGGACCTGACGTCTGGGAAACGTGCCAATTTAAGCAAGTGCGCCTTTTTTCTTTCTTTTTTTTTTTTTTTTTTTTTTCGTTATTTCCACTTTTTTCACTTTCTTTTTTTGTCTGCCTTTTTTTTTGTCGTCCCCTCGTACACCTGTACAGCACGCAAACGGGTACAGCCGTTGAGAGGGGCATCCCAAATTGATGTTTGTGACGAGAGAGCATCCTCCCGTAGATTATTTTTTTTTTTTTCCCTCCCCGTATATACCCCTTTGATGTGTTTTGTTCCATATCACCAGCTGGGAAAGCGGATGGGATAGGAAAAAAAAAAAAAAAAAAAAAAAAAAAGCTACACTGCAAAAGCTACGTCAAAAAGCTACACTGCAAAAGCTACGTCGCAAATGCCACATCGCAGTAGTGTACCATTGTATGCACACTTTTGTACCCCTTGAATTCATCACCGCGGAGCTTTTCCCCACCGCGCGCCGCCTCCTCCCGGGGATTCTCCTCTCATCACGCGTCGAACACTTCAGTTGCGTGTGTGGGGATAACTCCCAATTGGAGCGGCCTTTTTTTTTTCCCTTTTTTTTGTAGCCCTTTTTTTCCGTGCCGCAGAACACACCCGTGTGTGCAGCTGCGCGTAGCCGTTCGAAGAACTGCCCGTTGGGAGCTTCCCCCCGAGGGGTTACCCATTGGAGTTGCTGAACATACACCGCGACGTGCTCGTTTGTGGCCCTGCGCACGAAGTTAGCACTCCAGTTTGCCACTCCATCGTACGGGGTACCCAAAAGGGGATCTCCCATCCGAGGGGGGAGGCAAATCAGTCAGCCGCTATCTCTCTTTCTATCTACCCACCTACCTATCTACCTACCCACTGGAACCCCCCAAGATGACGTCCAACTACATCATCCACATCGGCAACCACATCGTAAACAAGAGACTAAAGATCAGCGAGTACCTGAGCAAATGCGAGCGGAGGGTGATTGAAAAAAACGCCAGCGCCTTTTTCTACATTTTAATTAACCTAATTTTTGACGTGCCAATTGAACGGTTCCGCTTGGTCATAAATAGAAAATACATTTTTCTGAAGAAAAAAAAAAAAGTCGATGCCGTCTTCACCATAACGAAGAAGTTACTCGTGCTGAACAATATTAGCGTAAAGGAAAGGTTCCTCTGTTGGGGGGATGAGAGCGGCGTGGACGAGAGTGATAGCACTTCTTATGCCACGGGGGAAGCCCCAGTCAACGAGGCAAATGCCAGCCTCCTGCCCGCGTGGCGCTGCCGACCCAAGACGGTCCTCCTAGACAGCACAATTAAAAAAAACAACCCACTTATGAATGAAAAAAAAGACATTTCTCACCAGAGCATCCTGCCCAACATGCTGACGAATGCAAATGCAGACAGGCTAGTGGAATGGAAAAGGTTCCTACATAACTATGAGGAGCATCCCCTCCAGGGGAGCAGACCCTCAATTCATCATTTAAACCTCGTTGGGGGTGTAAGAAGTGAATACAAAAAGGAAGTGAAAAAGAAACTGTCCTCATATAACAACTCCTTTTACTTTAAAGAAATTAAAAGCAAAATGAATCACTTTAAGGCCAAGGCAAGTGAGGAATGCTACTGCCCCAGGAAAAACACCCACTGTGACCCTAGCAAAGTGCACAGCTCTTGTAGAGAAAAAAACCTCTCCGAGCAGAGGGGCATCCTACTGATTAACAAAAGTGACAGCAA
Source organism: Plasmodium vivax (assembly GCF_000002415.2). Lineage (NCBI taxonomy): Eukaryota > Apicomplexa > Aconoidasida > Haemosporida > Plasmodiidae > Plasmodium > Plasmodium vivax. The sequence goes on along the minus strand of NC_009916.1, from coordinate 1,919,204 downwards.
ATTGGGAATCAACATTTTTGATGAGTTCCTAGACATATACCTTCTATTCCGTTTGAAGGGAGGCAAGGGCGGGTTTGGAGCCAACCTGCGAAATAAAAAAAGGAAAAAAAAAAAAAAAAAAAAAAACATCCTTGATGATGCCTCCAGAAATATAAGAGGAAATAGAGTCCTCCTCGACACGATCGTGCAAACTACAGAAAATTTAATCAGCAAAAGGGAAAAGGAACAGATCCTGCTGGAGAAGCTCAGCAGTGCCCCGCCCCTCATTCAGGACCTCTCCTATGACAACGCGGATGAATTGGGGAACGGCGGGGCCATCCCATCAAGTGAACGGCGAGGAGACCTCCCAGGGGACCGCCACCCCCATGCAGAAAACACTCAAATGCAGACGACGCCCCACCAGGGAAGCCACCTGCACGATATCGTGTCCAACGGAATAGTGCAGGAAGGGAAGACAAAAAAAGATAAAACAAAAAAAAAAATCGACAAGGATAGGCGGGGAAAAAATAGGAACCTCAAGTCGATTGAAAATATGTACACCTGTTTGTGAGGTGTCCCCGCGGGGTCACACGTGGCGATTTGCATGGTTCATTTTTTTTTTAGTTTCTCTGCGGATACATGTGACTCTCCATATGTGGGGATATCCTGTTAGCTGCATCGTTTGATCGGCTAGCCCATGTGGCGACCCGCAGCGTATCGTTCGAGTCTTCACCATGGCTAGCACTTCCCACTGGGTGTTTTTTTTTTTTTTTCGCAACAGTTTGGCATGCCTTCCCCACTTAACCATACGATGGGGAAAAAGAAAAGAATGTTAAAAGGGTTGAAAAAAAATGTCAAAAAAGTTGGGGAAAAAATGTCGAAGGGTTGGGGAAAAACATATCGAAGGGGTTGGGAAAAGTCGATATAACGATGGGGAAAAAAAAAAAAAAAAAAAAGACCAACCAATCGGCCGACCAACCGACCATCCGACCGACTCATCAAACGCGCGCTGCCGCTGCTCATTCGAAACGGACGAAGGAACCGCCCGCCACGCACTCACGCGGATTTTCCAGTTTAAAAAAAAGGGCCCAATTGGGTATGCGCATTGAGCAGCGCAGCCTGGAGGCCTCCGTTTGGGATGCCGTGCTGGTGGACTACGCATGGAATGCCGTGCTGACCCCCTCCGCTGCTGACGGCGCCGCTCAACTGGCCACCTGGCCATCCGCGTCGTCCTGCACGAACTCCACATTTATGTTACACATGCTGCAGTTCTTAAACACATTGCGGGCAATATTCTCGTTGCTATACTTGATGATGGCGTACCTCTCTCCAAAGGAAAATAAAGAAAAGTAGGAGATGTGCTCATTCAGGAAAATGGAGTTATTCTGAGCGATGTAGTTGCTCAGTTCTTCGTTGTTCTGAATGTTATTCATGGAGTTAATTTTGATGGTTGTGCTGGGGGAGTTCATCGGGTCCGCCCCTCCGAGAGAAGGCCCTCCGAGAGTTACCCCACCTACCGCTCCACCTATTGGAGCCCCCCCTCGTACCGCTTCCCCTACTGCCGCTTCCCCCGAGAGGTCCCCCCCGCCGACGTTGCCGGAAGGGCCCCGGTCGTAGTTATTAAACGAAGTGGCGCTAGGGGAGTCCACCACAGGGTGCCCATCGCACTGATTGTTAAGTGACTGTATCCTTGTCTTTAAGTGATCAATCAGACACTTGAGCTTCTCCTTCGTCTCATCAGTTATATTTTTATTATTAAACATGTTAATGTATTGGTTCAGTTTCTCTTTGCATTTGCGAAGCAGCTCCTTCTGTTTGATGCTCATAATTTGTTCCCTCTTCTCCAAACTTAGTGAAAGGAATTTCTTTTCCGAAATATTTGGAGAGATGTACTTATTGCTGTTGGCCTTTTCATTAAAGTAGCTTATTTTCCTCGACTCATTTCGCAGCTCCAAATGGACATTTTTAAAATGAGTGGGTAGGTACTTATACGCACTGAAGGCACCATCGGACGACTCGAATTTCACAATGAACAGATTCTTCCCCTTCATGTAGCTCACCGATTCTACATTTCCATAGACAAAGCAGAGGCTGTAAATGAAATTTTCGTCCGCTAACTTGCTCGTTATATTGTGTATATACAGAATTTTTGCCGCCTTCTTATTAAGCACGTACTGCTCACTTGGGTAGGGGCTAGGAGGAGGCACACTACTCATCATGCTCCCTGCGTAGCTGTTTCCACCTCCGCTGCTACTCATCATTTGGTAATTCACGCCACTGTATTCACTGTATTCACTGTATTCGTTGTTATAGCTTGGGTAACTTCCCGCGTTGTAATTTGGGTTACTATTCATGTGATAGTTCCTACTGTAGAGTACGTTCGGTGGGGCGTTCACCCCGTGCATCGTTCTCCCTCCGTGCAGACCACCAGCAGCAGCAGCACCAGCAGCACCAGCAGCAGCACCACCGCCCCCCCTCATCATCATGCCCTTTTCCTCCCCCATGTAAACACCGCTTCCCCTTCCCATGGGGAAGTTTCCCCCCCGCTCCTCCTCATAGCCGTTGTAGTACAGCCCGTTGGGCATCCCCCCCGGGCCCTCGTAGTAGCTGGCGTTCGGCTCGCAGTTGCCCTGCAGGTGGAACCTCCGGTCGCCCTCCATTTTGGCGGCAGGAGTGCAGCGGTGAGGAGCAGCTGCGGTGAAGAGCAGCTGCGGTGAAGAGCAGCTGCGGTGAAGAGCAGCTGCGGTGTGTGCGTGCAAAATGGCCGACGCGCGCAGAGGGGACTCACTTGGGGTTAACAAACTTACCCTCCGTCGAAGAGCATTCAAACGTATGCACGTATGTACATATATTTGTACTTACCACAGATAAGTGTTTTTTTTTTTTTTCCTCCTCTTCTCCTTCCCACTAGTCTACGATTGGCGCGCCCCCCCTCTGGCGCAAATCACTGGCCCTCTCCAACGAACAACGGTTGGCAACCTCACTTCGCGCTCGGCAGGCCTTGCTCAAAGAGCAAAGGGGCGCCTCTCACACATTTGGCTTCTTCGCCCTGGTGGCCGTTCGCCAGGTTCAGTCGCACTGTGTAGCGGCGGTTTGGCGGCGATTTGGCAGCAGTTTAGCGGCGGTTTGGCGGCGATTTGGCAGCAGTTTAGCGGCGTTTTTGCAGCGTTTTTGCAGCCCTTTTGCAGCCGTTTCGCCGCCGTTTCGCCGCCCTTCGCAACCGCTCAATCGCGAACGACGAGCGAGCACTGTTTTCAAGCAAGGATCGCAAGTACGCTCTCACGCAGAAGTGTTCCACGAGCAGTGAGCCGTGAGCTGTCGGCGTGTATCTTCTTTAACCTTTCGTTCCCCGCGTTAGCATGCCCACATTGCTATGCAGTGCGAAAAAAAAAATAATAAATAAATAAAATAAATAAAGCCAAAAAAAAAATGCAAAAAAGAAAAAAAAGAAAAAGCGACTTCCCCCTTCGTGGCAATTTTCAACAATGCGCATGTTTTACGCCCACCCACCTCCACCTCTTTCTTTTCTTTTTTTTTTTTTTTTTTTTTTTTTTTTCCTCCCCGCTTTAATCATTTAAAAACGCTTCAACGAATTGATCTTTGGAAACATTCGTTCCTCTCCTTCATCTTGATACGCATGAGGAGAGATGTGTTTTTTTTCCCATGTGAAGGTGGTCCACACGCATACAAAAAGGGCTCACCTGTGCTGGTAATGTAAAGTGGAAGCGACATGAAAGGTAGGGGAGAAGTTATCCCCTAACCTTTTCACACAGAGGATTGATTCTCCCCCACACCCCTTTAAAAAAAAAAAAGAAAAGAAAAGAAAACCACTGACCAACTCTTCCCATCGCCGGCTTTACCTTCCTCTAAGGAGCAAAAGAAACACAGGTGCCGCATCGCATTCTGCAAAATCACCCCCGTAGAGGTGATTGAAAACGCCCTTTGTAGACCCATCACAACAGTATGTACATACCCTTTTATGAGAAAAAAAAAAAAAAAAAAAAAAAAGCGTGGAAAAGCGTAGCTCCACTTGCCGCACAACTGCCCAGAGGTGTCACTTGTAAGCGATTCGTTTGGTTTTCTTTTTCTCCTCCGTTAAGAGTGCGGCACGTGGCATGGTCGTTCGAATCCGCCGCAGCCACCGCAGCCACCGCGAACATGGCATACACACCGAACAAAAGGCACTCCTTCATGTGTGGTACCACAAAGGGGCCACTCACAGTCGGGGTTCACGCCGATAGGTTTCTTTCCCACCGGAGCGATTAAAGGGGAGGAAGCCGCTCTCGGAGGAGATTGCTCCACTTCATCAGGCAGCTAAAAATTGTCTTTTCGCCAGCCACTCTTGTACAGTCACGTGTGTAACTTCACGGCGGGTGTCCCCCTTGAGGGTCCGTCTCGAATGTTACCACTCCGCATGACCCATCAGTGCGGTTCATCAGAGCGGTTCATCAGTGCGGTCCATCAGAGCGGTCCATCCGTGCGGCCCCACTCCGCTTCTTATCACACGGGAATACTCACATGGTGAGGCGGCATGTAAAAAGGAAACCGCCGCCTCGCCTCACTTGGGTTCTTCGGGGCAGTTCCATCTCAGCCCCCATCGAACTGATCGCACGTACACACGCATGTGCACCAGTGGGGATAAAAAATCAGATTGGTGAGGAGGAGCAGCAGAAGGGCGTAGCCGCACAGTCGTCGCTGCGACCCCTTCTACGGCGAACGGTATTCAACCAAATGAACTTTACATGCACCATTAGCCTTTCTGTGGGTGGGAAAGAATAATTTGCCAAAATGGGAGGTGATCAACCTGCATAGCCGTTTCTTTATCTCCCCTGGGAGGAAGCAAATGGGGGGGTGGCTCCCACTAGGCAGGGGTGACACGATGGGATGAGCTTAGATGATATGCAATTCCATTCGATGCGCTGCTGTGCGAAGAGCGATGCTGAAAAGTTGTGAAAAAGGCGCGTGCACAATTTTGCAGGTGCGCGGCCGCCCAACTCGACGTCGCCGCGGAGCGCGCGCTGGAAAAGCACACAGGGGAGCGGCGAAGAAGGGAAGAAGCGAAGGAGCGAAGAAGTAAAGAAGCGAAGAAGCGAACACGCGAGACCGCAAAATAAGCACCCGCAAAAATGCACATCCGCGCGCAGTGGCACACTTGGCAGCTCGGCTAATCCCCAACGAGAGAGAGAACCCCCCCGAGCAGAAGGTAAAAGGCAGAAGGAAGAAGGCAGAAGGAAGAAGGCAGAAGGAAGAAGGCAGAAGGAAGAGGAAGAAGGCAGAAGGCTCCCCCCCTGACTTCCCCTTTTTCAAGGCGCACACCCTCGAACAGATGCAGAAGCTTATGGTGAACAAGGGGTTAGAGAGCAGCGTGGTAAGCGGCGAAAATGTAGAAGAAAACGGCATCCGCTATGGCAACGGCGGCGGGTTCGTGGAGTCCGTTTTCAAGAACATAACGAAGAACGAGTACTTCAGCGCAGGCGTCGGAATCATCTCAGTCGGGGCGGTCGTCACAGTGGCGAACAGGCTAAACAGCTACATCTACCATGCGGTGAAAAAAAACGTGTTCACCTCTCTAGAAATCACAATCAACGACAGCGCCTACTATTGGGTTCTAGAATACATTGTGAAAAAGGGAATCATCAGTAGACACCTGAGTCTGAAGACGCACATGCTAAGTGACAGAAATAAAAAAACCGTTTCCTTCTCCTTCCTACCAAGCATAGGCAATCACCTACTTATATATAACAACAGATTTATATTTATAGAACGCTGTAGAGAAAAGAGCATGACGTCAGATGTCAACAGATCAGTTCCTTTTGAAAATATAAAGCTCAGCACATTCATATGGTCCAAACATATTTTTAAAAAAATATTAACAGATGCTAAATTGTACATAGAAAAGAAGGAAGAGGGAAAGACCTTATTATATAAAACGTTTGGGCATGAGTGGAGACCCTTTGGAAATCCCAAAAATAAAAGACCCATTCATTCTGTCATCCTTCCTGAGCACCTCAGTGAGCATATCATAAATGATATTAATACATTTCTTAATTCTAGCAAATGGTACATTGAAAAGGGGATACCCTATAGGAGGTGCTACCTTCTTCATGGCCCTCCTGGCTGTGGCAAAAGCAGCCTTATTGCTGCGCTCGCTGGTCATTTCGATTTTAACATCTGCACCATCAACGTTAATGATGTGTACCTAACCGATGATCGATTTATTCACCTCCTCGCCACTGTCCCGCCCAAGACGATTCTCATTTTGGAGGACATTGACTTTGTCTTTCCCGGCCCGAGCGATGTAGCAGAGAGGGTGGGCTCTAACGCGGCACCCCCCAGTAAAGAGGTACCCTCCCCCATGGTAGCTTCCACCATTTCGAGCTCCCTCCCCAGCGGAGGCAACTTCAAAACGCTGGGCGTCTCCTACAGCGGACTGCTCAACGCGCTGGACGGCATCGTCGCCACGGAGGAGAGAATCATCTTCATGACGACCAACAACATAGAGAGGCTCCCAAGCACTCTCATCAGGCCAGGGAGAGTAGACCTAAAAATATTTATACCCTATGCGAACAGATATCAATACAAAAAAATGTTTTTGCGTTTCTTTCCGCAACATGAGGATCTGGCCCACGAGTTTGCAACCATATTTGAGAGCTTCCACCTCAGCATGGCGGAGATTCAGTCCTTCTTTCTCTTTTCCAAAGATGATCCCCACAAGACCGTTCAGAATGCCCGCCACTGGGTGCAGACCTACGCGCAGAAGGTGCGGGGGCCCTCGTAGAGCGGTGCTACCTCCCAACAGGGCTACCTCCCAACAGGGCTACCTCCCAACAGGGCTACCTCCCAACAGGGCTACCTCCCAACAGGGCTACCTCCCAACAGGGATACATCCTAATGGTGGCTCACTCTGACGGGGCACGTGAGTTACCTCTTAAAAAAAAAGTGTTACGTAAGGGAGGGGGCACGCACGAACGGCATACACATTAACGGTTTACACATTAACGGCTCACAAAAGAACGACTTGCAAAAGAACCACTTACACAGGAACAACTTAACCACCAATCGATGGCAAAATCACTGGCCAATGAATGGCCCGCGCCTAGGCGGCCCGCCGGTGGGCCCGCCCGACGGCGTCCCCCAACTTGTAGTACCCCCGCTGGTAAAGCAAGTGGTCCAGCTCGCGCTTAATCCGCACGGCCGCCTTCATCCCATTGAAAACCAGACAGGAGTACAGCTGGCACACGGACGCACCCGCCTCGATCTTCTCCAGCGCATCTTCCCCCGTGAATATCCCCCCAGATGCAATTATGGGGATCTTCCCATTCGTGTAATTATACATTTGAGAAATCATATGAGTAGACACGCCCTTCAACTTTTCCCCACTGACTCCTCCTTTTTTGTCTTCAAAACTTTTTATGTTAAATTTTTGCGTCGTGGTGTTGCAAATGATCATCCCGTCTACTTCCGCGTTGAGCAGCACGTTTGCGATGCTTTTTCTTTCGCCTTCTTCCAAGTCGGGGGCCAGCTTCACGAAGATGAGGGGCCTGCGCTTGGTCGTGTTCGCCCAGGGCTCGCCACCTGTGGCAGCTTCGTCAGGGGGAGCTTTACCCACGACCGCTTCTCCAGTGGTGGCTCCCCCCATGGCCGCTCCCCCAGTGGTCGCTCCTCCAAGGGGCGCCCCCCCCCCGTCCAACTTGGCCACCTCCTCCTTCACGCGCTGAATAATCCCGTGCAGGCGCTCCCCCTTCTGGTGGTCGCGCAGCCCGGGGGTATTGGGGGAACTCACATTGATGGCTATGTAATCCGCGTACCTGCCGATCTTCCCGATGCAATAACTGAGGTCCTGCAAAATATCAGGGGAGTCCTTGTTCTTCCCCAAACTGACGCCCACCAAATGTCTCTGCAGCAGCTTGTCTGTCTTCTGCCTCTCCCGAAAGCGTTTCAAATTCTTACACACCTCATCACAACCCATGTTATTAAAGCCACAGGAATTTATAATGCTCCTCGTTTCCAAATCTCTGAAGATCCTTGGCCTCTCATTTCCCTTCTGAGCCTTAGGAGTGATGGTCCCAATTTCTATAAAAGAAAAACCCAACTTTAAAATCCCATCAATGCACACCCCGTTCTTATCAAATCCTGCAGCTACTCCAAATGGATTTATAAAATTTAATCCTTTTATTTCTGAGCAAGAGTAAATGTTATCCTTTCCCGTGTCGTAGGGCAACAGCTTGTACTTCCCCATGAGGAGGAAAAGCTCATGGCATGTCTCCCCATCAACATATTTTAAAAGCATTTTTAAAAATACATCATACAGAAAAAATTCGGGGTCGTAGGACTCGAAATACATGTATAGAGCTACTACACATGTAAAAATGAAAAGGAGGGCTTTCTTGTGGTTCCCCTTTTCCCTCGCTATTTGCTCATTCAGCTTCTTCATTTCTTCTTCCAGTTGTTTTGTTTTATCGCTCCCGTTGGTTCGATTCCCCTCTATGTCACCTTCTCTTTTGTCTCCCCCTTTGGCGCGAGTCGACTCACCGCTGAACCTCCGAACGTGCGCCATCAACTTGTGCCTCTCCGCGCAGTCCCCTCGGAGCGGTCCGCAGGTTGCTCCCCCCGCAACATGGCCGGGGAAGCAGCCGTACCAGTTCGCGTCAGCTTTGTTCGCCCGGCGGAAAATGCAGAAGCTACAGAAGCTCCTGTAGCTGTGGAAGCTTCGGAAGGTGCCACCCCCTGCAGCGCGCAGCTGGGCGCTGATGCCCCGCAAGAGGCTCCCCCCAATTAGGTTCCCCTTCTCGCGCAGGCAGCTATGTCGCAGCATGGCGGGGAAAAGCAAAACGGAAAAAGGCAGATCAGGATGTAAAGCCCTACCCCTGGGAAAATTTATTTTTTGCTTTTTTAACCAACAGGGGGAAGAACTCTCCAAGAGGAATTCACTCGTCCGGAAAAGCTCCGCGGCGAACTCGACGCGTTTGGCCACGTGGTCCACTCTCCCGACGGGAAGTCATCCTCTTCAGCGTTGCGGCGGCGCCACCTCCCCAACCGTTGACGCGATAAAGCAACCGACGAAATCAGCTTCAAAAAAAATCTAGTGCGCCAAGGGAGGAACTTCCACCAGGAAAAAAAAAAGAAAAAAAAAAAAAAAATCCTACTTAGCGAACATACACTGAAAAAACGTAACAACGGTGAGATTTTTTTTTTTGTTACAATGGGTAGCTGTTTTGTGTGCTTCGGGGGAGCCTCCCAAGTGGACTGACACAATGGGAGCGGCTACCCAGCCTGGTGGAAGCCACCTCCGAAATGGCCCTGCGTTTATTAAGTGGCCCCTACTTACCACCTACTACGCGAAGTATCCCCTCCCCAGCCAGCTTCATATTTGCTCAATCGTTTGGAACCCCCACCCCAAAGAATCATTTTTAAATAACTATATGTATGTATGGCTACACGGCATACACTTTTGCTGTTTTGCCATTCCGTTAAGCGGTGCTTCTATAGGGTGAATCATTAGGTTCCCGGCGGGGAGCTCAAACGGTCAGTGGCACCCATGGTAGCTCTGCCTCAGGTGAGCGACCCCCAATTAGCGCACATCGCACCTGAAGGGGCAGCTGCTCAAAGGACTCTCTCCGCTCAGCGGGAAAAGACGACGTTTCCCCGGAGCTACGCAGCTTTGCAGTGTTGCTCCTTTGTGGCTACTTTCCTGTGCGCGCAAACGATGTTCACGTCCGCCGACCACTCATCAGCGCTTGGAGCGTAAATCAAAAGGGCGGGGGGGAAAAGTTAAAAGGTTAAGCGGTGCAACCCAGTCCAAGGGAGGCCAAACGTGAACAGGCAAATGGGGCGGAGGCGGTACGGAGAGCCACCTCTTCCCTCCACACACACACAGATGACACAACGGCATCCCCCCCACACATGATTCACTAGGAACATAACAGGGCAAACAAAAATAGGGGATAAATAGACAAATAATTAAAAAAGCGCACTTTGGTGTATATTCCCAAAAAAAAAAAAAAAAAAAAAGTGGGGCGAATAAACCTGCGAACGTGGAAGTGCGGGGGGGGGAAGGCTAAGCGTGACCATCACCAAGGGGTAAACTCTGAGGTGACAAGAGTGCACCCTCCCATGCGCATAAGTTTGTATGTGGGCACATGCCCCGTTACGACCCGATCGGGGGGTAGAAGGGCGACCCAACTGAGTAGCGGTTACACGGCCGCGATCCACATCCGCCGCTATCCCCTCCGCCGCCACCCCCTCAGTCGAGGAAGATCTTCTGCAGGTCCTTCTTATCGAAGGGGATTTTGCACTGGGGGCACTTCCTGTTGCGCGTCTTCAGGTTGCTAAAGATGCAGCTCTCACAGTAGATGTGGCCGCACTTGACGATGATGTAGTTTTTGAAGTTTTCCATGCAGACGCTGCACATGAGCCGTCTGCGCAGTTCGTTGTTTTCTTCGATTAGCAGCTGCCTCTCCTCCAGCTCTTCTTCGCCTTGGTCAGCTTGGTCAGCTTCGTCAGCTTCGTCAGCTTCGTCTGCATCTTCTTCCGCTCCCGCTCTTTTTGCTTCCCCCTTGCACGATGCGTCCTTCGGGTCCCTTCTGCCTTTACCGCCGGTGGGGGTGGCGACCCGCTCGAGGTGCTGGTTCTCCCTATAGAGCGCGTTGCACTTATCCATGAGCTTCCGATTCGAGCCGTACACCGTTTGAAGAATCTCCGCGAGCTCGTTCTTCCTCTGGAAAATAGATTCACATTTATCTTTCATTTTTATAAACAAACTCATTTGTTCCTCACGAGCGCTATCCGAAAGGACGGCACTTCTCCTAGCATAATAAAAGAGAGTCAAATATACATGTGCAAAGCTTTCATACTTTTCATATAATCGATTAATAGAGGACACTTTCTCCTGGTAACTCCTCTCCAGTTGCTGGATGTTTTCCTCCACGCATATTTTGTTCATCGCATTTTTATACTTTTCAAGCGACTCAAATTCTTTGTTTTTTATTTGGATGATCATTTCGTCCACTTGCTCCTGTTTCTTTTCAAATTCTTTTGTTATTTCTTCAATTTCTTCGCTCATTGCGTCGTAGTTTTTCTTCAACACAGAGAGTTCCTTTTCTGCATTTTGCTTCTTTTCCAGAGCGCGTTTTAGCTGTTTATTCTCCACGAGTAGCTCGCTGTGTAGATCTGCTCCAGGCGCGGCTACCAACTCGTCACATGCCCCATTGAGGGTTGTCTCCCCGGTAACTGCTCCACTTTCCAAAGAGGTAATCCTCTCCCGTAGGGTACTCTCTGATGCCTTTAACTTATCGATGGAGACTCTCAATCTGCAAATTTCTTTCTCCTTCTGCTCCAATTGCATAACCTGATTCGCTTCTACCCCCTTCATGGTCTTAATTTCATGCTCCATCAGATTTACCCTCTTTTGCATCTTCTCCCTTTCCATACTGCTGGTCATGACCTCCACTTCCAAACTTTTTATTTTGCTCGAGAGGCTCTTCCTATCATTTATAGTATCGTTAAGGAGGCTCTCATATTCCTCATCACGCATTTGCTCCCTTTTTAAAATTTCATTTTTCAACAGCGCAATTTCGCCTTCCCTCTCCTTCAGCTCTTTATACACTTCGGTGGACTCCTTCACCAGTTGCCTGAACGGCTCGCTCTGCAGTATCTTCTCCTTCGTTATGACCTTTTCGAAGTTGAGCAGGCAGGCCGCTGCGGGGTCCTCCCCGGGGGGGCCGTCACCACTTTGGGGGCCAATGGGGGAGTTACTTGGGAGGGCGCTGCCACCACCTACTGTTTCCTCCCCCCCTGGTCCTTTCACCGCAGAATCTCCGGACCGCCCACTGGCGTAACTGGCAAAGCCGCACTTCGCACAGGCGCTGCCGCACTTCCCACAAACGGTGGCGCTTTCCTCCCCCCTGGCGCACCCCCCCCCACTGAGCGGGTCCTTCGCCGAGCTCTCCACCGCGTCCTCCTCCTCCAAAATGCTGTTACATACACTCTCACTGTTTAACTTAAAAAGGAGAGACGTCCTCTTCTTTTCCAGTCGGTCTAACTCTATCCTCAGTTCATCACACTTACTCTCCATTTCGTTTTTCTTTTTCCTTTCACTTATATACTTCTCATAGTATAGCCTCCTTTCGTAATTTAATTTCCTCACGTGTTCTTTGCTGTAGTTTGGGGCCTCCTTTGGGGCCTCCTCTGGGACCTCCTTTTGGACCTCCTTTGGGGGGGAGCCCACCACTTTGTTAAGCACGTCGAGGGTTCTCCTCATGTTGGTCAAAAGGATCGTCTGCAGTTTTTTGTTAAGCGGGCTTCCGCTCAGTGCGTCAGCGGTGATAGCTTCGTGGGTTTCTTTGTGGGCTTCTTTCTGGGCCGCCTCGCCCTCCAAGTGTGTCTCCTCCTTCGACGACGAAAACTCATTCCGCTGTTTTCTGCTTCGCTCCTTGTCCTTTCCGCACACCGCTTCTTTGCTCTTTTGGCTTTTTTTCAAATCGCCCGGGAGGGGTTCCCCCTTTATGGCACCTCCATTGGGCAGCCCCCCCCTCTCCTCCACTTCGCCCTTCCCTTCCCCACAAGCGTCATCCTCCGAGGGGGCCTCAGAAAATTGGGAGTCCTCCTCTTCGTCGCTCTCCTGGTTATTCTTACTCACGTATTTTAAAAAAATTCTTTTAAACTGTTCTACATCGTAGTAGGGGGCGGCTGCTCCTTTGCAGTGCCCCGTGGATGGTTGCGCCTGCCCTGCGCCGTCGCACCGGGGGTCTCCGCAGTCGCCACAGTCGCCGCCAACTGCGCCAACTCCCCCCCCGTCGCACCGCCCATCCCCGATCGCCCCCTCCTCCCCCGCCAGTCTCAACAAATCATCGTTGAAAACACCCCACACAACGCTAACATTGCTCAACAAGCACTCGTAAAAGGTCAACTCTCCCTTGACGTCACTAATGCATTTGTTTTTCTCCTGGAGTTCCTTCCTATAAAGAGATATTGCGTTCCTCAAATTATAAATGTTCTCAATTAGGAGCTCCGTTTTTTCTAGTGGCAAAGTTATGCATTCGCTTTTTCCACTTCTGTTCCTTTTCTTGCTATTCATTTCTTTTGACTTTTGCTGGCGGGGGAGCGGTGGTGTTGATGACTCTCAATAGGACATATATGGGGGGAGTCACTTCCGTGACTGCTTTCGCTTACGTCTCTTGAAGGGTGCTATATACTATTCCCTTTTTGGGAAAAGACTATACACTTTGACGCAACCGAATGAGGGTGCCCCCCCTAATGGTTGTATTTTTCTACCTGCCACCCATGCAGGTGCGACGCCTATGCTCATGCAATCGCATGCATACACGTGCGGATGGAAATGCGGCTCGATGTTAAAGCGCGTGCGCTGGCTTCCCCTACGCGTTAGCGGCGACGGTCGCGGCCGCTACAACTGCGATGATCGCCACCGCTGCACCTGAGGCATTTCCTAGGCTTCCACGTGGAGGCGCTCGAACGGGGGCCCCTGCGCAACTTAGCTCATGCCTCAACGCAGCGTGAACCACACCAAAGGCGCCGCCAAGGGGACTCGGCCTTGGCAAGCAAGTAAAAATACATATGCATACAGCCGTCGTGGTATGTAGTGATGGCCATGCGGCGGATTCTCATCGCTCGGATGGAACGTCAAATTAGAAAGCGCAGTTTTGAAGAAGGCGCTTCAGCGCTGCTCCTTTGGCACAAGAAATGGTCAATTGGGCTGGGCTCTCCTTGCTCCGCGTTGCTTTGCAGTTCTGCCGCTTTTTTAAAAAAAAAATGATAAACTCCTGTGCGCACCCAGAAAAGGGGGAAATGTTGCGCCCCACGTCACTCCTTCAGCGGCGTCGCCCTGAAATGCAAAATGCCAATTTTTATCTTGCAGAGGGATGGCACAAAAAAAAGGCGGAAAAGGATTCGTTAGGAGGGCATAACAGAGCATTACGGAGCGTCAGCAGCGCGTCAACAGAGCATCAACAAAGCATTAGCGATGCATTAACGATGCAATTACAACGTGGTGAAGAAGAAGAAACGCTTTTTTTTTCCCCCGGAAAATTCCCCATTTAAATCCCCGCGGAGCAGCATCAGTGACGCGTAAACCAACGTGGGAGAATAGTTCCCCCTTCGCAGAGAGGGACTCTCCATTTTTTTTTTTTTTTAATTCGAGATATACTAAGCATAAATTAACAAACAAACAAACGATAGCGTCGTATACTTTCCCGAGGGGCGTGGATGGTTCCTCCACCGGTGTGGTTTTGATGCCGGTCGCCCCTTTTCACGCTGGAAAAAATGGCCTCTTAGATATACGCGCCTTACTCAAATTTAACATCACGAACATAGGCAGCACTATTTAGAACCGCCGCCACCCATTTGGTTTTATGTGCAGTGGCCTCTCCCCACCCACCAGCAATGCGTCATCACTCGAATCACTTCCGAAAGGGATTGCCTGGTGTATATTAAGCAAGTGCATGCATCCTTTGGAAGACCTGCATACTGGGGGTGAGTAAAAGGTTGGCTCGATCACCCACAAAGTCCCATTGTTCGCGAGCAAGCGGAAGCAAACGACAGCGGGATTCACCCCTGCTCCCTCGATCGTGATGCACAACAAGGGAATGGCAGCTCGCTCGCCCGAATGGAACGATTAGCTTCCAAATTGGAGCCTCGCTAGGGAAAGCCATTTTCGCACTACTCAAAGACAACTCTCCATTCTCCTTTTCTAAAGTGCTACCCCCTCCCTTACCGCATATGCGCAGTCACTGCCCCCTCGCGCGCCATTCGTTGCGTTGTCCGCATAACTGCATCGTGTGGCCCCTCCAGAGGAACCCCAAACAGCACGATTTACAAACCAAACAGGTGCGTAAAATTGCAAATGGTGGGAGAATACAAAATTCGAAAAAGGGCCCCCCTTCGGAAAGATAAATTATATTACATCTTTAAACTGACGTTTGCATGCTGAGCGGTTAGGGGGGGATATCTCACACGTTTGTTTGGCCAACAATGGTGAGCTACCCAATCGATTGCTTTCTCTCCCCCCCACAAATGCACACTTTCTCAACTGGCTAGCTGTACCACCTTAAGGCTAAACACATCGCTCAAATGTAATATAGTGAAAGGGGATAATTCCAAACGATTCCCCAAAAAAATAAAGTAAAAAAAAAAAAAAAAACAAAGTTCACAATTCGAAGTCAAGTTCGTTGTGCCAATTTACGTTACCTAATTTTCCTGCACACCCGGTCCGGCCTCACATAAGTAAAACCCCTCCAGGGGGGAACAACCCTTTGGGGTCCCCACCCCCCGCAAACGTACCGTCGTAAAAGCCACTCCTGCGTTACTGCTGGTAATGCAATACCCAATAGGGTAATCGCAAATGGGGGGAAATATCCCGCCACGAAATGAATACTTGTGTAAACTGCACATGAATATAAAAACGTTTAGAAGAACGTATGAACTCATGTATCGTATGCACCCCTCCTGGTGAATCGCCTCCTTGCACCACTGCAAAAAAAGGTATCCTCTCGAACGTATTCGACCCCCAGTGGGAACGCACAAAAGGGGTGTAGAAATCCCCGCCCCCCAAAGCCACACATATCTGGTCTGCATGTCATTATCCTTTTTTTTTTTTTTTTTTTTTTATATTTTTGGGGGAGATTTAAAAAAAGTCCTTTCAAACCTTCCCCTTTGCGATTTTACCCCACGTTCATTTAGCAGGGAAAAAAAAAAAAAAAAAAAAAAGAGAAGGTAATGTAGGCGAAGCTTGCTCAAAAAGCAATTCCGCGCAGGTCACTTCGCTTGGCCGCGTTCGCCACCCTAGGGATCTCCCTCAGAGCGAATTTCGTGAGCCATCCGCTTTTTGCCATTTGTGATTTACTTGTTTTGCATAAATGTGCTTTTGGTACATTTTGTGTATTCTGCGTATTCCTCACATTTTGCGTACTTTGTTTATTTTTTTTTTTTTCCTCTTCGCTCCCTCTGCCCTCATTTGGCATGCGCGATTTTACCCAGCCGACCAACTTCCGTACCCCCCAAAGAGATAACTTCCGGTTGGCCATTTTTCCTCCCCCCCCCTGTGGATACGTGAACCTTTGCGCGGAGCTGCGCTTATGTGTGCCGCCAAATTTTGCACTTGGGGGTATATCGTTCCTCCTCGGCTCCAATTCCCCATTGTTCACCTTCGAGGTTCTCAGGCCACATCACAGCTCTCAAATCGCACCTAGGAGGGTAGCGAGGCAAACCGAGATATGCCTCGTTTTATTTCCCCGCCGTGCTCGCCCCGACGCTACGGAAAAGAAAAGGGAAGGCCACCCCTACTCTTTTCACGATTAAAAAAGTAGTTTTTTTTTTTTTCTTTCTTTTTTTTTTTTTTTTAAGTTGTGATTTTTCGCCCCCTCGCGCTGTACAAGCGAATATTTCATATCCACGCTGCGAACTTCCTGCTCCCCCTATCACCGCAACGTGGATCGTTGTACCGCTTAGCCGTTGACCCTTCGATTGCCATTGTTGCTTGCCAAACCTTTTGTAGTCATCTCTTGTACATGTTTGCTTAGTGATTAGCCCAACCCGTCGAGTCGCCCCCCCCAGGGATATATCCTACACCTTACCCCTGGGCAGCTACGCCGTTACGCCCCTTCGCTGCCCCTTCGCTGCCGCTTTGCAGCCGCCTTCCCTCACCACTGCTTCCCCCCCGCGAGAACCAAAATGGTTATGGGCAGAGTGCGCGCCACGTCTTACGTAAGACGCACAATTTCGCAGCCGCTGAACAAAAACGTGGCCCCAATCAAAAGCTCCAAAAGCACAACGGGCCTGAACGACACAAATTTAATACGAAACAAAAACCTGCACCTGCAACTGCTATGTAACAACAAAACGCCCAATGGAGGAGTTGATGATGATCTCGAGCAAAATTATGGCTACAGAGAAATAGGGGCATATTATTCGCTCAAAAAAAGTGACGTCACAGGGATATACAATATGCTAAAAAATAAATTAAATATATTTTTAATTTTTGTGCCAATAGGAATTATAAGTTACCTCATAGGGTGCAAAGACATATACATTTTTTTTTTTAACTTCATGGCGTTGATACCTCTGTCAGCTCTGATGGGACATGTTACAGAAGATTTGGCCCTGCACACAGGAGAAATCATTGGCGGTTTGTTAAATGCTACTTTTGGCAATTTGATGGAAATGATATTTTCCATTCAGGCCTTAAACGCTGGGTTGATAAATGTCGTGCAGGGGACACTCCTCGGGAGTATACTCTCCAATTTGCTGCTAGTCCTTGGTATGTCCTTCTTCGCAGGTGGCCTATATCATCATGTGCAAAAATTTAATGAAAAAGGAGCAACGTGCAGCACGTCCCTGTTGCTCCTTTCCAGTCTGGCCATAACCATTCCGACCGTCTCATCAGTTACCACAAACAATAACGTAGAAGTACTTTTAAAAGTTTCCAGAATAACTGCAGTTTTGATTTTTTTAACCTACTGCTTATTTCTGCTGTTTCAGCTGTATACGCATATATCGCTATTTCAAGACAAAGAAATGACTGAAGAAGTGCCACAGCTGTCCGTCCTCGCAGGGTCCATTTTTTTAATCCTCATAACTGTCCTTGTAAGCGTCCACTCGGAATATCTTATTACCACTATCGAAGCAGTCGTCAAGTATTATAACATATCTGAAAATTTCATTGGAGTTATTCTTTTGCCCGTAGTTGGTAACGCCACGGAACATTTAACAGCCGTTACGGTGGCTATAAAAAACAAAGTCGACTTAACCATGGGGGTAGCCGTTGGATCCTCTGCACAGATTGCCCTTTTCGTTGTCCCAGTTACTGTTCTTTTTGGCTGGATTTTAAATAAACCCATGACCCTCGCCTTTTCGCCCCTCTCCAGCGTCATTTTAGTCATTTCGGTCATCGTCACCATGGCCATTGTGCAAGACGGGGAGAGCAACTGGCTGGAGGGGGTTCTCCTCATCACGGCGTACCTCATCGTGGGGGTCGTCTTCTGGTTCGACACGTCGTGAAGGTGTCCAGAAAGGGGAACTAATTGAAAGGCAGAGCAAGCGGAATAGGCAGATTAAGCGGAATAGGCAGATTAAGCGGAATAGGCAGATTAAGCGGAATAGGCAGATTAAGCGGAATAGGCAGATTAAGCGGAATAGGCAGATTAAGCGGAATAGGCAGATTAAGCGGAATAGGCAGTTTAAGCGGAATAGGCAGATTAAGCGGAATAGGCAGATTAAGCGGAATAGGCAGATTAAGCGGAATAGGCAGATTAAGCGGAATAGGCAGAATAATCAGACTAAGCAGAATAAACAGACTAAGCAGAATAAACAGACTAAAAATAACTGCGCAAAATGGAGTAAAAGTGCCTTGCCGTTCAGGCAAAAGGGACCAAATAGCTAGCCATTTTCACCTTGGAAAAAAAAAAAAAAAAAAAAAAAAACTGCACATGTTAAACAGCCATTTTCACCTTTTAAAAAAAATGACCTCTTTTAATTTGCACATTTGATGTCCACACGCTATGCATTTTTTGTTCATTCCCCATTTTATTGTTTTTTTTTTTTCTTTTTTTTGTTAATTAATACGCTGCAGGAGATACGTACGTAGAATAGACTCATTTTGGTATCTCCCCAAGCCCCTTCTTAAAACTACCTCCCTTTCGTAGTGTCTCCCATTAACCTATGCAACTGCGCATGCGGGTGGGTATTTAAGTCACACTGGCGTGACCGCCGCGCAGACGTGGCATGCGCGCTTCCTTCGCTGTCCGTTTGGGGCGTTTTAAAAAACGACTTACGCGGGTGAGCAGCAACAGCGGCACAACTGCCAGTTCGTCACTTCTTCAGCCATCAAACTCGGCGAAGTCTAATTCATTGAAATAAAAAGTGCACACGCGCGCGCGCGCTCCATGTAGCAAAGTTCGCGCCACGTAGCAAGTTGACGGACGCGCATGTGGAGTAAGTTTGGGGGGAAAAATCAATGGGTAGGTGCGCGTGCGGATAAACATGCCGATAAGTAGGCCAATAAACAGGCCAATAAATACGCCGGTGAATATGTGCGCTCACACGCTGGTAGACACGCGGGCAAATAACCAGCTATCTGCTTAGCCCGGCAAGGGGGGTGCCTCCTTAGCAGTGTGCGACGAGGCGGGGCTCCCCTCTTTCTGAGTACAAATCCACAAAAAAAAAAAAAAACAAGAAAGAGTGCGAACCACGGGGAAGTAGCAACTGGCGTCAATTCGATTCACCTAGCTGCGTTCCGCTTCACCTAGCTGCGTTCCGCTTCACCTAGCTGCATCCCGCTTCACCTAGCTGCATCCCGCTTCACCTAGCTGCATCCCGCTTCACCTCGCTACGTTCCGCTTCACCCTCTCAATCTTGACCAACCGGGAGTCAAAGCACGAGTCGAGCTTCTTCCCACTGCGCTTCTCCCGCATGAAGCTTCTAAAGTAGTACTCCTTCAGTATGACCCACAGGGACCGACTGATGTCCGTCTGGATGAACGCCATCTGCTCGGGAAAAAAAAAAAAAAAAAAAAAAAAAAATGACTAAACCGTTTCGCGGAGGATGGGCAACGTACGTGCGACTTGCCCCAGTTGGAGGTTCCCCAAAAAGGAGTACCAAACGGGTTGTTAGTTAACATTATTATGGGCACCGCTCCAGGCTGGCCCTCCAAACGCACAAAGACAGTTTCGCCGCTACACACGCCCTACCTGCGTCAGCAACGGGATGTGGGGTGACAGACACTGCCATAAGATGCGGTGAGAAGATAGGAACAAAAAAATGGGCACTATGGAATGCGCGTAAATGCTAAGTCTCTGTACTTCCGTATTCTCAGACATGACGAAGTCATACGAAAAGGCAACTGTGGTGCAGTACTGATTGATGAATTGGTTTTTTATATTTTCACACATTTTCATGTCCTTGGCAGGGCTAGAAATGGGTAAATTGTCTAAGGCGTATAAAAGCAAATTGTCGTGTAAATAGAAAACTTTATTTTCAATGTTGGAGAAATACAACTCCTCTTTTTCCTTCTCCATTTCTTCGCTGTGCATCCTCCAGTTTTTTAAAATGACTTGTACCCTCCTGCTGTCCACCAGCATTTCCTCCTTCTCGTTTATATTCGCGCAGTTGAAAATGCTTTTAAAGTAAATGGACTTCTTCAGGAAGAGCAACATGGTTTTGATGAAGATTTTTTCGAGGAGCTCCTTCCTCTCCTCCGTCAGTTCTTCGTGCGCGGTTTCCCGCGGCTCTTCCTGCGCGCCTTCGCGTTTGACCTCGTGCTTCACTTGGCACTTCACATGGCACTTCACTTCGCTCTTCACCTCTCCGCCGCAGTCGCCGGGGCACTCTCCGGTGTAGTCACCTATGTTCTCGCCGCTCCTCTCGCCGTTCCTCTCGCCGCTGATCGCGCCGCAATCCTCCCCCGGGGCGGGCAGGTCCGAAAGCCGCCTCTTCTTGCACACGTGGTCGGCGCTGGCGGCTCCCTCCCCGGGCGCCGCGTCGTCGCCGCCCCTGACGCAGCTCCCCATAGAGGAACGCACCCCGCCGGTCTTCGCACTGACAAAGCCCGTGGCCAAAAAGTCAGGGTCGTAGGTAACCAGCAAGTACAACGCAGACAGGGCCGTAATGATAAGTGTGTGAGAAACGGGGATATCAAAGTAAAGATAAATGTACAATGGGAAGGAACACAAACGAAGGAAGGACAACATGTAAGAGTGCAAAGGCATCACATCATTTTCAATCATACGAATGATGAGCTTCATCATCGTTTCGAGGAAAAGAAATCCATTGTAATTTAAAATGCACAAGGGAACACTTAAATAAGTGTAGGTACACTTCACATTTATTGTTTCATTTAAAATCCAAAAAATAAAGGAGACATGTAACATCCTCTTCGGAATTAAATACAAAATGTGCGTTAATATGTTTAAGGACAATATGGCAATGTTCAGGTGACTATTAACTCGCTTATACACTTTTAAAAGAATTTTTTTTGTAATTTCGTGCAAATCCAGGATGATATATTTTTTAAATTTTTCCTTTTCTTCACAATTGAGTGGACCCCTATACTTGTACTTTCTCATTAAAAACTCGTAATCAATTTTTTTATAAATATTATATTTTTTGTTGTTTCTTCTGAATATTTTTAAAAACAGTTTTTTTATTTTTTTCCTGTATTCCATTCCGCTCAGTTGGTCTGTCCCTCCCCCCATCCCCGGGGGGGCCTCCGTCTCTTCCCTTTCGACTTTCTCTGCCGTTTTCGCAGCCCCATTGTGTGCGACGTTTTCCCCATTGGGGTCCCCCTCCAAATGGCTAGGGAAGCAGTTTATTTTATCCTCCCTTAAGTTCTCCCGTTCGGTATTCCCCCCAAAGTGAGTATCCCCCGAGTGAGCATCCCCCGGGTGATAAAACTCCCTTGACCCCCCTGTGCGCGCCTCCGACTGAATGAACAGCTTATTCTTCCGATCGAAATGGGCCGTAATTTTCAACTTACTTGTGCGTTGCAAAAACTGGGAAGGAAAAAATATGTACTTGAGGGAAATGCTTCTTCCCAATTCGTTGTTTAATATGTCTACACATATGAACATGTTCAGGTAAATATTCTGTATGGCCTTCTCATGGAAAATAATATTTTCGAAATTTTTTAAAAAAATTAATTCAAAGATGCTCAGAAATTTGCTTATGTCAAAATAGTGCAGCAGTTTGTTTTGTTTTATTTTTTTTTCTTTAAATATTTTTTTCATTTCCTCGTATACCTCCCTTTTCATGTTTTTAAAGAGCCTTTTCATTTCTTGCTTGTGGTTTTGCTCACCGTCCTGCGTACTGTCCTGCCAATTGTCCCGCTTCCCATCCCGCTTGCTGGTGTGTGCCCGTGCGGTGCCGCACTTTTTGCAAATTTTCTCCTCCTCATGGATTTTCCCATTTGGGCTCCCACATTCGGCGCTCACCAGCAGGTTATTTTCCTTCCTGATTGTTTCCTTCTGGGTTGTCGTCGCCCCCTCCTGCTTCCTCATTTGGTGGTCTCCCCTGGAATGGCCATTCCTTCCATCATCTCCGTTCGGGGCGTAGTAAAGGCTGCTTATCACCCCGTCGTGATTAGCGGGGAAGTCATGGCCGTACGGGCTCCCACTAAAGGGGCTCCCACTAAAGGGGCTCCCACCAAAGGGGATGCCGTCCCCCTGGCCGTTGTAGGTCCTCTCGAATTGCTCTCCACCTACGGGACTGCCTCCCATTGGGATCACGTGGCTAGTCATGTTATACATGCCTCCCACCAAAAGGGGGTCATTCCCACTCTGCATCATACCTTCGACCATGCCCGGATGCGGGTATCCCCCATAATTGCTTTTACTCATCTGCCGGGGGGAAGATTCCTCACCCCCATTTTTGTTAACTACATGAGAAAGAGCAACGTCATCACACTTGTGCTCCCCCCCTCTGCCGTAATTCTCTGCGCTCCGATTGTCACTTAAATGGTGGCTACTCGAAGTAGTGGCACCTTCCAAGGGGTGCAGCTGCATGCCCACACCGCTTCCCCCATTCGGGGTAGCCCCATCCTCGTTGTCCTTCTGAACGGGTGGGTCATCCGTTCGCTCGCCTACTACGCCAATTGTAGCACCCTCTTCTTCCTTCACCATCACCTTCACCTTCATCTCTTTTGCAAAACCGTCATCCCCACAAACGGCTTCGTTATTCTGCCTGATGAGGAGGCCCTTCCCATCTGCGCTTCCATTTGGCGCATCGCTCGAACCGTTACTGGGGAAATTACTATCGCATAGGCTCCCCCCTTCTGGGTAAAGCCTCTCCCTTGTGCAACCAACACCTTGTGCTTTCTCCAAATCTACGTCGTCCCTCACCTGCTGGGTGACATCTCCGTTGGGCACACTTCCTACATGAGGTGGCCTATCGTCAGCCATGAACGGCTCCTCACTCTGCGGCATGGAAAAATTGGCAGTCTGCAGAGAAGAGGACCCCTCCTCACGAATGGGGGGCACTTCGCTACTGGGGGGGGGAGAATAACCGCCAACGCTGCTCAGGTGGCTGCTCTTAAGCTTATCACACGCGTTGGTCTCCCCGTTCGGCCACGCCGCCCCCTCGCTTGGCCCATTTGCGTCCCCCTTGAGAAGCGCCGCAGTGGCTACCTGCCCCGTCCAACCACCCCCATCTGCCGCTCCCCCCCTGTCACACAGATTCGTGGTGGTCTCCTCTTCATCCCCCTGAGCCTTCACCCTCACGAGTGCATCCTCCCCGAGCAGGTCGCCCCCCCCTTCCATCATTTTCTTCTTAACGCTCAGAATTTTGGCATACCCCCTAGTCATGCCCCTACTTGGAGCAACCTCCTTCTTGACGACTCCCCCTTTGCAACTACACACGCTACAGCCTGATGCAGAATCGGACGAGTCGTCGGACCAGAACTCCTTCTCGGCAGTTCTTCCGGACAAGAGGTGACCTCCCCCTCCCCCATCATCCTTCCCACCCCCTTCATCCACATTTATTTTTTCACTCCCTTGGCTGCCCCTACCCAGTTCGTTCATTTTAGTCTCCTCAGGCATATCATCACAGGTGGAGTTTCCCCCAAGGGCCTTTTCCCTCTTAAGGTTTTCCCTAACCATTCCGCTATCCATTTTGTTAAAGGCACCACCTGCATGTGTAGTCCCCCTACCCCTGGATGCTTCCACAATGTCTCTCTCTTCCCCTAGGGAGCCTTCCCTAACGTCATCACTTTTTTTATTGCAAAAATAAAGGCTATACTTTCTCGTTTGGAAAATGTTATTTATGATATACAAAATTAGGAAGACAAATTCTTGGCTGCTCTTTCGCATGAGAGATTTCTTGGATTCCTCTTTATCTCTGTATAGACTGTCCGCCGATTGGTTTCCTCCTCCCTTGGTGGTGGTGCCGCCCGTAATTATATTTTCGATGTCCGAGCTGTTTACACTGCTGGGGGGGTTGGAGCTCCAGGGGGGCGCCTCTTCCCAGTCGCTTCCGCCGTCGGGCGAGCTGGTTCCCTCCCCGGCGGATTCCTCCCCCGAGGGGGTTGCCTCTACTGAGCGGTTAGCCTCCGCTGAGCGGTTCGCCTCTACTGAGTGGTTCACTTCTGACCTCCCCCCTTTGCTGCCCCCTTCTGACCCCCCCGCGCGCCTGATTTTGCGCCTCTTATCCCGGCAGTACCCACTGTAGGACAGGTACAACCGCGCGATCTCGCTGACGTTCACTTGCTCGCTCAGCAGCGCCCCCATGATGGCGCTCCTCCCCCCCTGGGGAGATCCCTTCGGAGCGTTCCCTCCGCTGCAGTCCAAACTGTCTCCCCCTGGAGATGAACATACAGCGCACCCCATGAGGTGCTCCCCCTCCGCTGTAGCCGCCAAACCAGTGTAATCATCACCGCGCACACTTGTAAGTCCCTTCCCAGGTGCCCATCCATTACGATCCGATAGGTAATCTGCAAAACTTTTTACCATTATGTCTAGTGCCCTCTCCTTCATACTCACCTTGGAGTAGAAAATGATGAGCATCTCATCCAGCACTTGCAAAAGCATACAGATGGTTATCCTAATTTGCATTCTAGAAAGGGATAGGTCATTCATGGCCGATAGGCTATACAACACGTTCAGGCAAAATATAAAATCTGCTACCTTTTCTTTTCTTCTCTTCAATCCAAAGAGGATTCTATAAATGTCGGTGCAGTTCCTCGCGTCTATGTTGCTGTCGTTCCTTATCTGCAGTCCGTAGGGCAATGACCCTGGGTAGCCTTCCAACGCCAAAAGGTTCGCCTGGCTACCGGCTCCCACCATCAGCTTCTCATTCGGGTTCCCTGCGAAGGGGTTCCACTTGACGTTCCCATCATAGGGGGGGTAGTAATAACCCTGGTACTGCTCCCCCCCGTAGTTGCAGCCGTAGTTCACTCCGTAGTTGCTTCCGAAATTGCTGCCATAATTGCAGCCGTAGTTTACGCCGTAATTCACTCCGTAGTTCACCCCCTGCCGCGCACCGCCATTTGCACTATGCACACCACTGCCGATATAGGCACCCATGCTGCTCGAGACGATACCCCCTCGGGGGGGGGTGCTAACACAATTGTAACCCTCCAGCGAGTTTTCAATCGAGTGGGGCGTCCCAACGAGGCCCACTGACCCATAATGAAAAAAATAATTCCCCATGTTGGCGCTTCTGCTGAGGTCACTTCTGCTGAGGTCAGCTCTGCCAAGTTCTCCTCTGCCAAGTTCTCCTCTGTTAAGCTCACCTCTGATGAGCTCCCCCCTGCCAACCGCAGCGACCTCGTTCAGACTGACCACTTGGTTGCTACAAAGGTACTTCCCCCTGCCCATCGAGCTCGCATCCACGTAACTGCTCGGTTCGCCGGTCGCCGCCACCGCATAGGGCAGCTCCCCGCCGTAGCTGTAGTACCCTCCGGCGCCCCCATTCACCTCGTGAAAGGAACCCACGTGGTAATTGGGGTAGACTGCACAGTTTGGGCAGCCAGCGCAGTTTGGGTAGCCAGCGCAGTTGGGGTAGCCAGCAGAGTTTGGGTAGCCAGCATAGTTTAGGTAACCTCCCCCGCTGATGACCCCCCCCCCGTTTGCGTAATTTGCGTAATTCGCGTAATTCGCGTAGGCCCCATAACTGGCGAGGTTAACATCCGCCAGGCGCATCGGCCGCATGTCCGCGTCGGCGAAGTCCCCTTCAGTCTTAAAGCTGCGCTTCTTAGTGAGTCCCTTCTTGTGGCTGCTTTTGCTTTTGCTCCGTTCAACTGGACTGCTGCCCATGCTCATCTGTGTCTGCATGCTGTCTCCACCATACCAGGGTGCACTCCCATCGAGGTAGTCCTCCAAGCAGTAGGCACTTCCCTTCTGGTGGAGGTTGTCTTTCCACAGTTTCGCCGAGGGGGTTACATTATACACATCCACGTATGTAGGATTTACGTTTCCGTTACTACCATATGGGTGTAACGTTTTACAGGAGCCCTTCGCACTTCCCATCAAATGCTCCACGTTGTTAATGACCCCCGGATGAACCATCCCCCCGGGGATGCTCACACCGGTCAGCTGCTCCGGACGTCTCAAGTTATGCATATGCGTCTCTGTCTTCAACTTCTTATTATTAGCTTTACTAACGGACATTTTTTTATTATACCGTACGTCGACACTGCTGGGGGTTTTCCCCGCCCGGAGCTTCTTCGGGGATACCTTTCCCTTTTTTAGATTATCATGGATTCTTTCAAACTCCCTAAGATAGGTGAGGTAGTACTCCTTAATACATTTGATGTCTTCAATTAGTTTTATATTTTTCTCTTTATTTATGAGGCCAAACTCCCTGGCTATTTTAATCCACTTGGAGTTTCTGCTGACACAGGAGTACCCCCCATGGCTCAGCACACTCAGGTACAAGTCATACAGCTCGATGCCCATGCCCTCGATCAGCGGCGGGATTTGGCTTATGTCGCTTTCGTAGTACTCCTGGTACTTCCGGTAAAACTCGCCCCTCTCCATGGTGGTCAAGCGGTGAGGTGGTCACGCGGGGAAGCGGTCACGCAGTGAGGTGGTGAAAGAATGCCACGCGGAAACGGTGCTGCTAAGGAAACGATGCCGCTCAGGGTGCACACGTGGTGCAGGAGACGCCAACACCGCTGCCCTAACGAAGACAGCGTGCGGCTCACTGCCCTGCAAAAAGGCGCTTACTCGTTCTGGCTTCTTTCTTTTTTTTCTTTCTTTTTTTCCTTTCCCCTTTGTTAGGAGCCTCTAGCCCGCCCGCTGGACTCCCTGCCACCAAGTAGTGTAACACGCACTTCTGTTCTTTCACACGTGTGTTGTGTGTGTGTGCCTACCTCTACGTGGCATACGGCACGCCGCCAGCCGCCAACCGCCAGCCGCCGGCGAGTAGCCCACTCTGGGGGAGAGTCTCCTCGAAGGGAAGCGGCCCTCCCCCTCTCCCCCTCCAGTGGCACAACGAGGGAGGGAAGGCACACTAAAGCGAATGGCAAACTGGACTGCGCTATGTTATCCCCCAACCGCTCCTCTTCGCGAGCACATACAAATGAACCCTCTATATCAATTTTGCACATAAAGAGATGTTGCGAAGAGGTGGAAATGGGTAGCTACGCAGGGGAAGGGGGTAGCAGAACAACCGAAAGGTACGCCGATATAGGGGGATTAAAACAAACGGGGCAAAACTGTGCTGATGTAAAGGTATGCACGTATGGGAGCTACTTCAGGTTGGTCTCTCCCCCCTCCCTTTAGGCCAGCTGCACTTTCTCAAGCGTGTGGGCATAGAAGCTCTCCCATGTAGACTCTCCACCCCCCCTCTCCGGCTGGAGAGAATCCCTCCAACAGGTACAATTCTTGGTGGGGGTTAAGAAAGATAGGCGACCAGCATCGCGTATCCCTCTCCCCCACCAACAAAAAGGAGGCACATACAGGTAGGTGCAGCTCCCTAGGCACAATCATGAACGTCAGCGTGCGGGTGGGAATACAAGCGAGCGTGCAAGCGAGCGTTCAAGCACGTAATACATACAAATGTATATATGTACATATGTAAATATGTATATATATGTATACATACATATGCGTAATGCCAGCACGCACTTAAGTAATTCCTCTTTCGCGGTTAAAAATCAAAAAAGCTAACAAAAAAAAATAAAAATAAAATGTATCTTTTCAGCATACGAAGAGAAGAGCGTGTTATTTTTTTGCGCTCTTTGCTTTTTTTTTTTTTTTTTTTTTGTTTTTTTACGTTTCTTAATTTTGTTTCTTAATAAATCCTTTCGTCATATCGTCATATCGTCATTTCGTCGTTTCGTCATTTCGTCATTTCGTCGTTTCGCCATTTCGCCATTTCGCCATTTCGTCATTTCGTCATTTCGTCATTTCGTCATTTCGTCATTTCTTAATTTGTCACTTCTTACCCATTTGGCTTTTTTTTTTTTTTTTTTTTTTTTTTGCTGCGCTTGCCCCAAAAAATTGCCTCGACGAAAAAAAGCAAGTTCAAAAATGTAAACAAAAAAAGGGGGACTCCTCAGCGAAAAAATCGCACAAAAATGGAAAAAAAATGAACAAAAATGGATGGCAGTGTTTTTCCAACTGAATGGCACAAAAAAGGGTTTACGTGAAGCCGCCTTACGCATTAAAAGGGGGAGTTTTCGAATGTTTTGCTATTATTTACTATTATTTGGCATTATTTGGCACTATTTGGCATTATTTGGCACTATTTGGCATTATTTGGCACTATTTGGCATTATTTGGCATTATTTGGCATTTTTCTGGCTTCGTTCATTTTCTTTATTTTTTTCCTTCCTAAAGACATAGAACTGCCAACCGGCTTGTACTTATAAATCGACAAGGCTCCAATTTGTTCGAAGCCGATAGACAGACACGCATAGGCGAAGCAGATTATCTGCCCAGCCAGGGGTGCCCTAGCGCAAGAACACCAGGTGTGGTGTGCCTGCGTACGCAGCTGTGGGGATTTGTTCCTTCGAGAAAGTGGTTGGAGTGGTTAGAAGCATCCCGGTGGGTGTAGTCACCGCGCCGCTTCTCATGGACGGAAGGGGCACCCTGCAGGTGAGCTTCTCCAAGCGCGTGGTTCGGAATAGGTCCAGCGCCCCCAGGGGCATACATGGATAGATAGAAGCGTAAGGGCACACACACACTTTAACGTGCTAACATACTAACGTGCGAACGTGCGAACTTACATTGGTACCACCTTCGGCACATCGCATCAGCTTGGCGTATTCTCACTCCCTCCCCTGCATGCAACCGCTTCGTCAACCGTGAAGGGGGTAGACTCCAACTGATAAGGGGACCTTTCTTCCCTTTAAAGGGTGCGGCGAAAAAATTGGGAATTTACCCCTCAGGTTTTAACACCAAACGTGGTTTTGCATAAGGGCATTAACAGGTGCTTCTGCACGTACTTCCTCTACACCAAACGCTTTCATTTCACCTCTGCGTGGACCCCTCGCGGTGCCCCCACAGCTGTCGAGCATGACGAAAGGAATAAATCGTTCCCAGTCAGCCACGTTGGTATCCTACGCTCTTCCCATGGTGAGCGACCCTGATACGGTTTTATTTTATTATTTTATTTTTTTTTTTTTTTTTGAACGTGTGAATTTCCCACTCCGGTCGGTTCTGCAGCGCGCATGCAGGTGCATCTACTTGCGATTTCGAGTGCGCCCGTAAGGAATCGACGCTCGCGCTGTGCAACGTAAACATATGTTGGAACGTATAGGAACGTATAGAAGCATAGGAACTATAGGCACATATAGCCATATGCACTACCCTTATGCATGCCACCCCACACACCCCGTGCAGCGTCGAAAGGCTCTGCGGGGAGGAGGCAGTCGGGTGGGCGAAAAAGCAAATCGGGTAGAAAACTAACCGGTGAGAAGGCAACCCCCGTTATGTGCATATTGCCATTCCAGGTGAGCTTCTTCCATAGGTAACTCTCTTCAGGGTGGTATTTTTTTTTTTTTTTCTTCCTCCCCCTATGTGGGCCTACCAACCATGTGATAGCCACGCCAAACACACTCAAAGCAACCTCTCTCTTTCCCCCCACCCCCACACCGCAATGGTGTTGCCACTTCCAAAACTCATCCAGTCGAATGAAGGGAGAGTGTTATACCATATTGCAAACCACCCTATAAGGACAGTTAAAAAAAAGATCGAAAGTTTCTTCAAATACGAATCTTTGGATAACCTAAACAGTGACATCAGCGTGAGGCAAAACTTCGACGAGCTATTTGTGCCCCTCACACACCCCGCTAGGAATATAAAAGATACTTTTTACTTGTGTAAAAATTACGTAAAATATTTTTCCACTCTCCATAATGATCTGTACACTCGGCTAGAAAATACCAATGGCATTTATAAGTACTACTTAACCACGAAATTGGTGGGTCATCACAAAATCCTGCTGAAGAGGACCCATATGACCGCTCATTTACCTGACCTGTTAAGGCGAAATTACAAAAATGTTATCTACACGGGAAGTGTCTACAGAAGGGACGAAATCGATAGGTTCCACTTTCCCATTTTTCATCAGACCGATGGGTTTCTTATCCGCCCAGACAACTTTGACGTCGAAACGGATTTGAAAACGAACCTTCAACAGCTGATTCGCTACTTGTTCGATGCTTCGGATATAAAAATGAAATGGGATGGTAACACGTCCTTCCCGTTTACAGACCCGTCGTACGAGCTGTACATCAGAGGGGTACCATCAGGGGGAAGAGGCACTACGCGAGATGATAACAACGGGGGTGCTGCTTCTGCATCCTTACAGGGAGACCCTCGAGGTGGGGAACCCCCCTGGGTGGAAGTCCTCGGGTGCGGGAAAATCAAAAAGGAAGTCATCGCCATGGCCCTGCACGCGGAAGATATACGCCAAATGATAGAGGACGAGATTGCCCGCCATGACAGGGGCCTCCTGGGCGAGCTCCACTCGATGGAGGCCGCCGCCAGTGGGGCAGCCGCGGAGGGGACCGCCCCTAACGAGGTTACTCCCAATGTGGCTACCCCTAACCCGGCTACCTCTAACGTGGCCCCCCCCAAGGGCATCCTGGACAAGCTCTGCAGCGCCCCCCTCAACAACCGCATAGAAACTCAAATGAACAAATTCTTGAAAACGATTAGGTACCAAGGGTGGGCCTTCGGAATAGGACTCGAACGACTAGCCATGCTGCTCTACCACATCCACGACATACGTCTGTTTTGGAGCACCGACAGTAGGTTCATAGACCAGTTTGAGGAAGACGTAATAACCAAATTCCACCCCTTCAGCAACTTCCCTCCTGTGGAAAAAGACATCTCCTTCTATGTCAGCAGCCAATTTAAAGAAGCTTTATTCTTCCAAATCTGCAGAGATATAGCTAGCGAAAATATCGAGCAAGTGAAAAAAATAGATTCCTACCACAACCCCAGGAATAACCAAACGAGCGTCTGCTATAGAATAACCTACCGCTCCCACAGCCAGAACCTCACCCATAAGGCTGTCAATGAGTTGCAAAGTAAAATTGCCCAAATGTTGGTGAAGCAGTGTGCAGTCACCATCCGGTAAGCAGCGTGCAATCGCCATCCCATAAGCCGTGTGCAATCGCCATCCGGCAAGTCAATCCCAGCGCGTCCCTCCTTCCGAGAAAGCAACAGCTTTGCAAAACGCGGGGAAGTGAAGTCCCTCGAGGGGAAACACCGTGCAGACTTCACACAAAACTTCATAATGGTAGTCGGAAAATGAACAGTTTAGAACAAACAAAGGGGCGTAGTGATTGCCATAACGCGTGTCGTGGCATTCTACGCAGTGGCAAAGGGAGAGATTTCTGCTCCCCCCTTTTCCCCACGTTTGAGTGTATCATTATGGGGGAAACTGCCAATTTAACCCATGAATTGGGGAACAACCTCTTCGTAACAGTTTGTAAATGCTAAACGAGGTGACGATTAAAAGGTGTCTCCCCTTTTGGGGGATGAAACCGCTCGTCCCTGTGTGTTCATCCAACCCTTTTATGAATCGTCAATATGTGCCATGTGGAGGCTCCACCTCCCTTTATACTTTTTTTTTTTTTTCCCTTTTTCTTCCCTTCGTCCCCACTTCTACCTCTGGTTGATGTCCTTCTTCGGGGGCTTCTTCATTTTGGTTTCCCGCTCTTGTGCAGTCTACGAGCAAAGGGGGGAATTTTTTTTCGTCTCAACGCATATACAAACATCTACGCACAGGCACACCTTTGCGTGCGTATTAAACAGCCATTTTTTGTTCTTCCAAAAAAAAAAAAAAAAAAAAAAAAACAACAAATTATGAACCGTTCAGGCAAATTGCCCCTTTTTTTTTCTTCTTTACCATCCAGGGTACCAAACAGCCAAGGAACATCCAGTTCGACATGATCCCGCCAATTAGGGGGAACACTTTGCAGTATATGAGGAAGGAGATGTTGTCTATGGACAGCTTCATTATGTTCTCGAAACGCTTGGAGTGCAGCAGGAATGACTTGACTTCGTAGAAATCTGCGGGGAGGGCGGTCAATCGGTCAGCACCGCGGTTGGTGAACGGGTCGGTCAATTAGCCAGCAGTGCAGTTGGTAAATGGGTCGGTCAATTAGCCAGCAGTGCAGTTGGTAAATGGGTCGGTCAACCGCTGAACAGCGCACCTTACCGATGGTCGAAAAATGAATCGGGAAGCCAACGAAGGTGTGGTTCGGCGGCACGGGGAACTTGTAGTATTGCCAGTTGAAGTACTGCTCCTCCTGAGGTGCGAAAAGGGGGCGGGCCGCGCGGGCGTGAGTTCGAACGAGGCGCAAACTGGTGGCGCACGATGTGTACCCATGTAGACACAAATGATAAGCGAGTCCCCCTTGGAGGCAAAACGCGCGCGTTCCTCCTCCCCCTCGCACTACCGCCTCTCGTATCTAAAGTTGCCCCCAAGGGGCGCTGTCCAATTTGTTACCAATGAGTAATACCAGTTCCACTGTGAAATCTGATGAGCAGCATACTTGGACGTGGGGTTTAATCTGCTCCACGTTTTTGGCGGGATGGGTGTGGGGGCTTTTTCCTTTGACTTCGTTAATCCCGTCAGATGCTCCCCACCAGTTTGCATATTCACATTACCCCCCAGTCCTTCGTTTGTATTTTTCCCCTGCACATGTTCATAGAAGGTTCCCTGGAAGTTGTTCCCACGTAACATATCACTTGCGTTGTAATCTGCGAAACGGTTTTGCGCCACCGGGTTGTCTGGGGAGCTTTGTTCCATCATCTCCTGTGGGGTGCCCTGCTTAAAAGGTTGGTTGGCCGGATGGGAAAAAAAAGGGCATTAGTGTTATGGGAGTGATTGCCGTGATGGGGTATACCCCAAGTGTCTGCGCACACCGCGCTGAAACTGCTCTAAAGCCGCGCTGAAACTGCTCTAAAGCCGCGCTGAAACCGCTCAAACGGCGCGACAGTATGGGGAACCCCTACCTGGTAAGCCCCCGTCGGGCCGCCGCCCACGTCGAGGAATTTCTGATCCGCGTACATCTGATGGTGGCTCTGGCAAAGGAACAGCCTCCCCCTTTGCAACGCGCCCGTCACTTCTCTATCAGGGGATGAAGCGGCGCCATCTTTTCTGTCTTCCGCCTTCTTCTCACTAACGAATGGGTTCCTCTCAAAGCGCGCACCGCTTCTTCCTTTCCCGTTCCCCCTAATCCTACGCCTTAAGAAAGCCACTTTTAACTTAAGCATGTCCCTTCCCATCTTCTTCATGCAATATCGTTTTTTACACTTGGCGACTAATTCACGTAACTTCTTCCCACTGGGGTGCGACTTCCTCAGGAGGGTGCTTCTACGCGTGGTGCTTGACTCGTTCACGCGGTACGATGGACCTACTCCGTCACCACTTCTCCTCCCCCGCTGTGTCCCTTCACCATTGCACCTACCTTCAGTGCCGTCTCCCGAGTGGTCCCCCTTCGAGGGGATAATCAGGTAGCCATTAAACAGATGATCACATTTGACACACCTCTTCTCATGCACTGACTTATTAACCCCTTTTTTTGTACGTGTTTTCCTCCCCAAGGTGTGCTTCAAAAATGCTTGTGTGTCTACATAGCTGAAGAAGGACTGCCTACCTAGCCGACCACGTTGGAGGAATTCCCCCCCCAACTTAACGTCCATCATTTCCTCCTTCATCTGTTTCTCCTTCTTCTTCAAACTTTTTTCAAGCTTAAGCAGGCCATCATACCTTTTGTTATATTTCTTTATATACTTGTTTGGCACATCTGCTCGGTCAGTGCAGCGGGGCCGCCGTTTCGACTCCGCGTTGGCTTCACTTGTTGGGTCTCCTTCCTGGATGCTACCATCCCCCGAGATGCTCGGGATATCCTCCTCTTGGTTTTTCTCTCCCCCCAGTTGGGGCTCCTTCCCCGGTGGATCATTGGTATCACTTCGACTGTCACTTCGCGTAACACTCTCCATCTCCACACCCCCCATCGCTGCCTCCCCCCCCGCGTGGACCCTCTCCTGGTAGTGCACAGGCGCATTGCTGAACCGCTTCACATTCTTCCTCTTCACACTGCTGTCATAATTGTTTAGTATATCCGCGCTGTCCCTACAAAAAACGTAGTTCTTTATGTACTGCTCCTTCCCCTGCGTGTACACCTCATCATTCATCCCGTATATGTAATCCTCTGGGATGTTGGCGAGGTGCTTCTTCTGCTCGTGGCTTATCATTTCGTTGTGTCCACTTGGGTGGTAGGTTTCGTAAAAGTTAAGGTTCTCCTTGTTAACGTACTGCGCTTCGATGTTGGGGTAATAATCGTTTTTGTACTGAGACCACGTTTTCCTCAAATGCAAGTGGGCTTTGTCCTCTCCCCCAAATGTCGCTGCTTGACCAACTTCCGCTGCTTTCCCCCCAACTGCCGCTGCTTCACCCCCCCCTGCACGGTCATAATTTTCAGGCTTGGTATTGTAATTGTTATCCAAGTTGAGCTTGTACTCACACAGGTCGATGTACATTTCTAGGAAGTGCCTAATCTCCTTGGAATGCTCAAAGGAGGTGTCCAGCCCCTCCTTGGTCCTCATGAAGAGTATCATCTCTTGGATCTCCTCCTCGAGGTCCTTCGTGTACTTCACGCTGCAAGGGGGGAGAGTAGCGGTGGAAAACCGGGAGGTGTCGTGAGGGAAAAACCGGGAGGTGTGGTAAGGGGCAATCCGGGAGGGCTTATCCCCCGGGGGAAGACTCCACAAACTGTTCGCCCACACCGCTAACACCGCTCTGCCTTACGAAAGCCTATCGCTCAACGGGGTCGATATGGTGATTTCACTCTTGATGGGCACGGGGGAGTGGTTCAGCAGGGGGCGCCAGTGGAAGTTGTTCTCCAAGTCGTAGAGAATGCACGCGGGGTGGTGGTTCTGCAGGTTCCCATACAACTGCTCGTCATTGAAAACGACCTCGACGGACGAGTAGGGCACATAAGCTAAAGTACTCTCATAATCTAGAAGAAACATCTTCGGAGCAATGGGAATATGCTTGGAGAAATTTTCCAGCAAATATTTCAACGCCTTACTAGAACTGTACGTTTCATGCTTTTCAAATTTCACCTCGAACATGTTGTTAAAGAGTTCCTCATCGTTATAAAGAACTTCATTTACATCTACCTGCTCATCCTTCATGTGGTTCTCTCGATAAAGCTCCATCGTGTATAGCTTGTTTTGCTCCTTCAAGTCGTATTCCTCCTTGATTTGCTTCTCCCTCTTTTTTAATTCCTCCAACCCGTATCTTACAAAGCTCATTAAGTAATCCCCTGTGTAGTACCTTTCCCTGTCGTTGCCTTCCACCACCTTGCTGATCATTTCCTCCTGAGCTCTCACCTCTGCGTTCCTCGAGAAATTGCTGTTGTTCCACCTCCTCTTCAGGTGGATGATGCACTTGTTCGTCACTTCCCAGAAGCACACCCACCCGTCCTCGTGCCTCGTCATGACCCAGTAGTGGTTCTTCTTCCCGTTGTTTATTGTGCCTTCAGGGGGGGGAGAGGCAGCGGGGGAGATAGCTATACCAAAGTGAGCGTACATATGTGGAGGATACACCGGTGCACACCCCCCACATGTGCGCATGCCCACCGCACGCGAGGGCACACCCCCTACCTTTGCACACATACGCGTCGTACTCCAGGCCCTTCAGGCAGCAGCACAGCAACAGCACGTGGTCCTGTATCGTCCCCTTCTTATAAGACAGGAAAAAATACGGGGGGGTAAAGATCGACGACTCGTCTTCGTTCTCGATGTACTCAATGTTGTTCAGCCAGTGGAAGAGGGGGCCTGCCAGGGAGGAGCAGATGTCGATGTGGAGGTGACGAGGTGGAGAGATGCAGATGTCGATGTGGAGGTGACGAGGTGGAGAGATGCAGATGTCGATGGCACGTCGGGAGTTTCCCCCCTGTAGTGCCTCCAATGGTGTGCCCCCCTAGAGGCGCCGCACCTACCCGGAGTTGACACTTGGGCGGGCAAGTTAATCGAAGTGACGAAGCTGCACAGGGGGTAGTGGTTGCCGTCGAACTCGTTTCTGCTCACACAGGGGAAGCTGGAAAGGAGGGGGAAGAAATGAAAGGAGAGCACACAAGCGGAGACGCACCCGGGTGGAAATTCACACAAGCGGAGACACACCCGTGTGGCTTCCCATCCGCGTGGACCCGGGCCAAGCCGAAAACGCGCTCCTCCCGGTTCTATCTGCCACTTCGTACCTCCTACTTTTATCCGCCCGGGGGAACCACTGCGTGTAGGTGTCCTTGAACTTGGCGAAGTCCCGTTCCCACCTGAACAGGAGCAGGCCAGGTTAAAAATGGTCGTATAAAATTAGCACCCACATGCGCATACGTACATATGCAATGGGTGCACCTTTGCAAAGGACGCCGCTAAACAAATGGGGCCACTCCCACAGAGAGGCAACGCTCCTCTGCCCACCTCTTCGACATGGACTTGTAAATCATCGAAGCGTTCTGAATCTTTTCCTTTTCCACAAAGACCAAGCCACTGGGCAGTGGGGGGATGACGAAGGCTTCTACCGAAATGGTCGACTCCTTCTTCGTCTGTATGCTCTCCATGTTCAACGCTTTCAGGTGGAGCGTGGAGTACATCAGTTCTGCGGTGGGCGGGGCGCCATCAAGGAGGAAGGCACATATGTGGGTGCGAAGCGGGTGTTGAAAGGGATGCCCACAGGAATGCTCAACGGATAGGCTTCAACAAAGCCACGTCTCTAGTTGGAACTATCCCCCAAATGGTAGCCTCTCACGAGGCCACGCTTCTCTCCCTCCCTCTCCTACCTAAGGTGTTCTTATACACGACGGTTTTGTACTTCCTCACGTAGTAGTCGTCGTAATTGTCGCTCGCAAGGTCCGCCCCCTCATTCGCAGCGTCGTAGTTGTCCTTGTAGTCGTTGTAGGGGGAGCTGCTTTGGGAGGCTTCCTGAGGGGGCGGTGGCGCGCATCAAACGTGAGCAAAACTGAGCAGCGTAACTGCGAAGTGGCAGCCGGGGGGCACGCTCGCTGAGTGCACGCTGCAGAAGCCCGTGCCGCGGAAAAACACACATGGGCTGCTAAACAGCTGAGCAGGGGAGCAACGCACCTGGGCCAGGGAGCGGTAATCCGGCGTGCCGTAGTTAAAAATGTCCGCGAAGGGGAGCTCGAAGATCCCCAAAATGGTGGAATTTACTTCATTGTTATTGTGCACCTCGAAGCATATCTCCCCTTTGGAAATCAAGTCCACTGGCAACACATTCTTTATGAGACTCTCATGGGTCAGCTCCTTTTTATCTACTAGCCGAATGGGGAAATACAAATTTTGGTAGAAGAAAGGGGAGGTGCTCTTCGAAACGGTGTCCGTTTTGTTGACTATGCCGTCCCACTTCACCCACACGTTTATGTTCACGTTGTTCAAGTCGATGCTGCTGATGGCTAGGTTTTCGCACTTGATGACTCTGCGGGGGGGCGGGCGCGGACACGTGGGCACCTGGAAGTGCAACCACACGGGCGCACAGAGGCATACATAGACGCACTGGCATACAGTCACACATAGACACACCGACACACAGACATACATATACATATACACATGCACACACCGACGCACACGCCCCGTGCCACCCACCTGATCACCAAGTAGTGGTCGTTCAAAACCAGCTGGTTCACCAGCGTGGCGTCGCTCAGCGGCTGGACGGGCCGCTGCACAGGGATGTCCCCTTCCTCTATGCCGTAGCTGTTGACAAAGCACTTGATGTTCCCCACAATTTCCCCCTGCCTGAATTTGGTCTTGTCTAGGGTCAGCTTCTTCACAGTTCCTCTGATCATGCGGGGGGCAAAGAGAAGAGGAAGATCAGAAAAACGAAGTAGTAAAGAGCAATATGGTGACGGAAATAATCACCACAGTGAAGAATGCCAAATGGGAGAGATAACCCCCACCCAGGTAGCGAAAAAAAAAAAAAAAAAAAAAAAAACAATCAGTAGACCACATAGTGAAGTCAAAAGTGCTCACACGCAGGGGAACCCCCTTTGAACGGGCCTCCTCTAGCGCGATCGCATCCCCTTGCAGAAGAGCAATTCGCGGCCTTACTTGAAAAAGGGGTGCTCCGTCACAGACTTTAAAGATATGATGCAGGACCCCAGCAGGATGGGCGGCTTGTATCTGTAGCTGGTGTTGTGGGACAGCACCTTGAAGAGGTTAAAAGGGGGCGTTAAAATGGGGCGTTACGAGGGGAACAACTCGCAGAAGCAAAACTCAGCCAGCGCGAAGATGTTTCCCCTCGCTCACAGAAACAAGCATACTGGGCCTATACACATGTGCTTCTTTTACCGTGAGGATGAAAAAGGCGTTGGCCAGCTGATGGTACGTCCCAATGAAACAGAAGTATCCCGGGTAGAGCCAAAAGTTGTTCTGAGACTTGTGCGAGCTGTGAATGACCCAGTCGTCCTCGCTTAGGGGAAATTTGAACCGCAAAATTTTGGGGAGGGTTTTCAGGTAACTGGGCATTTCCGAATTCGCTATGAACCACCAGCTGTCCAGGGCCATGTGGAACTCGAAGATTTCGGACAGCTGCATGTACACCTGCGGGGTGGAGCGGGTGGCGGTGCGCTCGTCAGTAGGTTGTCAGTACGGTTGTCAGTAC
The DNA here is from genome assembly GCF_000002415.2 of Plasmodium vivax. Lineage (NCBI taxonomy): Eukaryota > Apicomplexa > Aconoidasida > Haemosporida > Plasmodiidae > Plasmodium > Plasmodium vivax. The sequence goes on along the minus strand of NC_009916.1, from coordinate 1,880,639 downwards.
GGACTTGCGATTGGAGGGGCCCCCCCTCAGTGCACCTCAAGGGGAGGCACAGGGAAAATCGCATCGGGGAGTGCATCACAGAAGAGGGGGAAATGTACAGATGGCAAATGTGATGTGTAGCGGTGGTAAATGCCAATCGCAGCGGTGGCTAACGCCAGGCGGGAATTACCCCCAAGCGCTGGGCCTCAAAAGTGATGTTCCTCTTCTCGATCCTCCGCCTGAGGATGATGTTCGTGTCGGGGTCGTTTTCAATGACCTCCTTCAGCGTCTTCTTGGACGAGGCGTACAGCTCATTGAATATGAACCCCTTTATGCACCACATTTCGATGGCCACTTCGAAGTTCTGCAAGTCCTCGTAGGATATGCTCAACTCCTTTTCCGCCCAGATGGGCACTGCGGGGGGGGAAGGAGGGAGATCCTTTTCAACATGTTCGCGCGTGGAGGCTCGTTCGCGCACATACCAGTGAATATGCACTAGTACGTGCGTGCATATAAACACACACTCCAGCACACTCTGCCGAAGCGCACTCCCCCTTACGTGGAACCTTCAAGTACTTGACCTCCCCCGGTTCTACGGAATACCCGGGCGTGTACAGCACCTCCTTCTTCAGGTCTCCGTAGAGCTTCAGCTTCCTGCGAAAAGTAAGCAGTAAGGTTAGAGCGGTCACACACATTGTCACCCCGCCATTACCCATAGCGCGGCGAAAGGGGAATTGTGCTCTCCCCAATTTTGAGCCCTACTTGATGTTCCCGAAGGACACTAAGTAAAAATTTCTCTGCAACTGATTTTCCAGGTTATGGATGTATTTTATAAAAAATTCGAAGCGCCACAGTCTGGGCCGCAGCATCGGGTTGTAGAACTCCTTTACGCTTTGTTCTCTCTGTCAAAGAAGCGACGGGAGGGGGAGCAGATAAGTGAGGCAGACACCACCTCTTATGGCGGCCATACCACGAAGAGCGGTCCGAACCGATTAAGAGACAACCCTCCACAAGCAACGATGCACACGCCGCTTAGACGTGTCCACAACTGAGAAGGCTCTCATCTTAACCTTTAATTCCTCGTACAGGTCGAGGAAAGGCTCCTCCATGTCTTCTTCCTCATCGGTGGTGCTTAGACTTTCTTCGCTGACTTCGGACTCTTCGCTTCTTTTTATTGCTTTTATTTTCCTGCTCGGGAGGGACCTCTGCACAGATGTGTTAAACAGCGCGAGGGAAGTGATACAGGAAAAGAACGCCGCTGTCGCATGGAAGGGGTGGACGTACATCCCGGTGCACACTTGACACTCTCTCAAAAGTAATGCCAAAAGGAAAACACAATAAGGAACTTTTTACGCAATTTAACCAAATTTTTTTGGATGCTCCGTCCACTTTCGTCTTCATCGAATAGCGGCACCTCCAGAAAATGGTCCTTTGGCTTCCTCCCACCCTCTTCATCATAGAAGCTCCCACCTTCATCTTCGTATTCACTGGCGTAGTCTTCACTTAGGCGCTCCTTCTTATCCTCACTTTTGTATAACCACACTTCGTCCTTCAGCTCACTAATATGAACCCTTTTGTTTTTCTTTTCCTTTTCCCCTGCTGCGTCATTGTTTGCTTCCTCCTCGTGATGAAAGATTCCCTTAATGGTATTCATCAAAAACATTTTTTTTTAGCGTTTAAAATTGGGGCGCTCTCGCTGGTAACGCGGGAAATAAGCACGCTTTGTGTATGCTTGTGGGTAACTCCCCCTTTTCTTGTGTGCGACCATCTGAATTTTTCTCCCCTACGGTCGTGTTTCTTTTTTTTTACTTCCTCTTCTCGCATTTCAGAGAAGTGACCATTGGGGAGTTTAAACCAGTGTGCAGGAAAAGACAAAAGGGGATGTGCACCTCGCCAGATGGTTGTCATTATTCTTCACATGATTGTACATTTGTTTCTTCCCTTGTGTGCCCCCTTCTTCCAAGTACACCATTCACGCAGCTCCCGTTTATTTTGCTTTATTTTATTTTTTTTATTTGCGCTTTTCTAAATGCTGGAAAATGAGAAAAAAAAGGGAGTTACCTATCCCCCCCTATCTGTAGATATTTAGCCTAAAAACTTGCCCTCCAAAAGGTGAATAGTTCTATTTTGTCCCTTATCCAATTTTCCACTCTCAGGCCTTTCCTTCAAATGCGTTTTCTTTTTAACCATTTTTTGTTAAAAAGTCAAAATAAAATTGAGAAAAAAAAAAGAATTAAAAATCGTATGAACATTGTGTGTAAAAAGTGCCAGAAAAAAAAAAAAACTAAAAATCGCCTGAACGTGGAATGTAAAAAGTGCCAAAAAAAAAAAAAAAAAAAAGCTAGTTCGCAAATGGCGCACACTGCTAGGAAGAACATACATACATATATATATATATATATACTTATGCACACACTTGCATACGTATGCCGGCTTTTTGCCAAAGGGGAGTACCTACCCAGGCGGAAGGCCACCCCTGTGTGTCTGCTTGGGTGCCTCGTGTGGGTCCCCCGCCCCCCAAACACACACACACATACGCTTGGCTCACAAAATGAAGGGCGAAATGTCAGACCGTTTCTGGTACTTGACGGCTGTACTGGGGTAGCTATTTTTGGACTGCAAATCGAAGGACGCCCTCTCCTTACAGAAAACGTTTTTCTTCACAAACTGGATCAAATCGTTGGAGGAGAAAAAGGACACGAGTAACTTCTTCTTTTCCTCCTTGGTAAAGTAACTCAGTTCCGCCTCATTCATTAATGACGTGAAATTTTCTTCTACGTACTTCTCCTTGTCATTGCTCATGGCTAATTTCGCTAGGTCCTTTTTAACCTGTTGCGCACATTCCATAAACAATTTTTCGTACTGCGACTTTTCGATGTAATGCTTTGTAAGTTTTTCTTGTAAACTGCAATTTATGTTTATTTGCTTCTTCAGTTTCTTTTCTAAATTGGCTACCTTGTGCTGCAACTCTTTGGCGTTGTTCTCCTCCATCTTCGCTTTATTCTTCGGTGTGCACTCGGCGTTGCCGCCCTCGCTCTGTCCGCCACATTGCGCTCCCCCACCGTATTGTTCTCTTTTCTGCGCTTTCCTTGGTGCGGCATTTCTCTTCTGTGCGCTGCCCTCCTTTCTGTAAAAGGGCCCTTCTTTGGCTTGTGTTCCCGTTTCGGCTCCTACCCCCGCTCCCACCCCCGTCTCCTCCTTCAGAATCACCTTGTCATACATCTTGGCGAGCTTCTTCTCCAGAAAGAGCATATGATTCTTCATCAGCTCGCTGTTCCTCTTCCACTTCTCCGCCTCCTTTTTCAAGAACTGGGAAACGTTGTCCAACCGTAGGCACTCATTTATGTACCACTTCAGCTCCTTTTGCAGCTTCTTCACCCGTTCCTCCTTCAACTCCCTTATTTTTTCCTCCTTGACAATTTTTTTTAAAACGCGGATTTCTTTCTGTACGTCATACATATACGTGTTGAATGCCAAAATGTATTTCTCCTCATTGTCCTTCAGAATCGTGTTAAAGTGGATGTTCATATTTTCGATGGTGTTGTTTAGGGCTTCGAACCTTTTCTGCACGTCTTCATTCTTCGCTTCAGCTTTGCCTGTGCCCTCGATGGTTGGCTCATCTTTTTCTAGCTGCTGACTCCCCCCCTGCGCAGCGCCCGCCTGGCTCTCTTCCTCCGTTGTCATTTTGGGCTACACATAGGGGCGTTTATGCAAACGTGTGCGGAGGCACATACACATGAGGAGGCGCGTACCTACACGTAGACCTACGTATGCGTAGAGGTAAACATGCCCTCGCAGGCGTTTCCTTCGCCCCTGTTCACGCAAGCTTCGCAAAAAGGCTTAGACCGCGCATAGGAGAAGTGATACCGCAAGGCCCTGCTGATACTTCCCCCATCAGTGATATAGCCCTCACAGTGTATGCTCCTATCTACACTAACGCGAAAAAAAAAAAAAAAAAAAAAAACTTAGCCACTTCCCGCACACATGTGTGTACGTAGGCAAACTTCTAAATGGTGCCTCCCCACACCCGGACAATTAAAGCGCTCATTCGATTCGCTTAATTGTGTCTACCTTCCGATAATCGCGCATACGTCTTTGAGATTTATGTGGCCATATTGAGAGCCAACAATTGACGAAAAAAAAAAGTCAACTTACCCCTTCTGCAGCGATGACGTGAAAGGCAATTACTTTCCCCGCATCGTTCGCTCCCTCCAGTTTGCCCTCCCCTATGGTGCATCACTAAAAAGGGGCTACTACGCAGAATATACACCGCTCTCCATTTCGAGAAGCATTTCGAAAGGTGCATCCTTCCAAGGGGGGCATCTTGCCATAAAGAAAACGCGTGGAAGGAGAGAAAAAAAAATCCTTTTCCATGCTGTTTCTCTACTCGAACAGTTTTTTACCCCAATCGAGTGCACAGATGCGAGATATGCGCCTCTCCCCTCTGAGGTGGCGTTCGCAATATGTCTAACCGCTTCCCCCCACGGGGGCGGCGCCGGAGAAACGTCAGATACGTCTTGTTTTGCCTGCCGCTCGGTGTGCACCTGGAATATACCTTTTAACGCATATTTCTGTTCTTTAAAGGTGCCAGGCGCAGCACAAACACGGGTAGACGAAGAAATACACACGCACACCGCGCACGGACAGACGGACGCGGTTGGTAGTGGTTGACAAAAAAGCTGGAGACGCAAATAGGAGGGTAAACAAACGGGTGAACAGAAAAACGGGACACAAACTACGGGGGTAGACCCCCTAGCGGCAGAGCTCGTTCGCCATGTACTTGCTGCGCCTCAACTCGCCGAAGGACCCCCCGCTGCAGTCGTCGAAGAGGTTGTAGTCGCTCACAAACTTGCACTTGTTAATGAAGTAGTTGAGCAAATTCTTGGTGGCGTATTTCTTGGGGGACTTATGAACGTAGGGCTGCGAGAGGAAGACGATGTACAGGCAGTCCCTAACCACGTTGGACAGCTCTGCCAGGTAACCCAAGACGTCATTATGTATCTGCTGAATCTGCGTTATTTTATAATTTACCTTTAAGTTTATTTGGGCCACCTCCAAATGCTTAACCGTTTTCAGCAGCGTGCTTTGGAGCTCATGCAAAGACTTCACCTCGTGCACGCCGAAGAACATGTCTCCCATGAGGGCCTCCAAATGGCCATTTTGCTTCACGTCCAGTTTGCTTGACAGGAGGTAGGGTAAATGAGAATAGGTCCTTCCATACGGGCTGCTTCCATGCAGGCTGCTTCCATCCGGGCTGCTTCCATACAGGCTGCTTCCTCCCGGGGTGTCCTCCACGGAGAAGTGCGCCCCCCCTCGGAAGGATGTGCCCTGGTTGGAAATGTGCGAATTGTCAGAGGGGTACTCCTCCCCATCGGTTGAGTTGCCCCCCCTGTTGACCGCTTCCCCCCCCCCAGTAATGAACACCTGCTCGACGCAGCTCGCCAGCAACTTGTAACCGTCGATGAGCGCCTCAAACAGCCTGCGCGTGTTCTCCACCCGAAGGGCATTCACCTCCCCCTTGCCGCCGCCGCCCGACATGGTCAGCTTAACTTTGCACAGGAAAAAGGCAGTCGCTGCAGGGACACTCAAAATCTTCTCCCTCTGCGAATGCGTTATGGAGGAGAGAAGTTCGCTCGTCTTTCTGCCCCTCCGGTTGGGCATCTTCAACGATGGAATGACCCCATCGAACGCTTCTTCCAATTTCAGCGTGCACGGTGCTTTGAATAAAAAAAAAATAAAACTATCCGATAGGTACTTCATGTACTTCACCTTGGTGACTAACTTTAGGAACCTCTCCTCCAGAAAAATGAGATGCTTCACTTGGTTGGATTTCTCCTCCGCCCTGTTTAGGAAGTACAGCGATGTGGACAGGCACAAGTAGGTGTTGCACAGGTCCTCCAAATGCACGTTATCGAAGAGGCACAACTTTCTGCGCCTTTCGGTTGACTTCATTACGCTGGAGATGGCCGAGCGGTCGCTTCCGCCGTCACGCTGGGTGCTCTCCACGTAGCCGCTCCCCAGTTGGCCGCTCCCCAGTTGGCCGCCCTCCACTTGGCCGCCCTCACAAATGGGGGACTGCCCATCATCGACGCGTTCTTTCCCGCCACCCTTGAGAAGACGCCCACTCCTCTCCTTACTGTAGTAATAAAAGAACAACACGTAGTACGAGTACTGCACCATGGTGCTGACATGCTCCCTAAGAACATCATTCGTGAGGAACAAATTAGACGAAATGATCACCCTCAACGATTGCAACAGGGAGACAACGAAGGGGATGGTCACGTGGCGGTCCCTCACCTTATGGAAGATCTCCAGGTGCTCCATTCGGTTCATTCTTTTCTTACTAAACAGATCGCTAGCCTTGTCCAAGTCAATCACATTAATTTTAGGCGTCAGCTTCAACAGGGTGTCAAAAAATTCGAACAAGAAAGACGGGCTGAAGTTCTTACAGGCACAGTAAAAGTGGTACAGCTGAAACGTGGCAATGTGTTTCATCTTGTGGCCGCATAACCCACTCGTAGTGAGGTCGGCTCCCCGCTTGGGGGGCACTCCACTCAAGCCATAAAAGAGAAGCATTTCCTCCAGTCTCCGCTTGATCGTCTTGACTAACTCGTACGTGTGCTTATTCGTGTTGATGGAAAAGTGGGTGAACTTCACCACATCGCTCAGCACGCTGAAATCGTAAAAGATGAGGTACCTTTTGTAGAGCTCGCTCTCCCTGTGGGGGTGGTCCCCCCCGGGGCACTTGCCGCCGCGCTCGGCGTTCTTCTCGTTGATGCGTTTTATTTCGTCCACCAGTTGGTCTCTGCTCCAGGGGGGGTAGTCCGTTTGGCTGACCATCTCGTTAACCGCTTTGCTGCCCACCTCGTTAGCCGCTTTGCTAACCGCTTGGCTAACCGCTTCCCTACCAGCGGGGACCCCCCCGCGCAGCTCCCTCACCACGTCGTCCAAACTCCTATCAATCTGCTCGCACAGGAGCGTCACCATATTTTTCAGCGAAAACTTGCTCCTCTTATGCTTCTTCCCCGAGTCCTGATTGAAGCTGTAATTGAGGAGGTACTTATTCACATCGTAGACATTGTCCCTCACCTGGAGCAAGTCGTAGCTCCTTAGAACATTCCTGGGATGGGCAACTGTGTGCGTCTCCTCCGCTTTGTCATAATAATAATTGATCACTCCCTTCTCACTCAGGTTGAAACATATGCTTTTTTTTTTGCTCTTTTCATCCAATGTATCGTCATTTCTCCCCTTGAGTATTTTTTTGTTCCCTGTGGGCGGCGGGCTGTCCTTCACTGGTACACTTTCCGCTTCTCCCGATGGGGGGACTGCCCCTCCTTCTGGTACGTTTTCCGCCCCTCCCACGGGGGGACCCTTCGACGGGACAGCTACCCCACCGCCTACAAACCTGCGTACCCTCCCACTCCCCTTTACCGCGCTGCTCACAAAAATGTCCACCTCAGGGACGAAGGAAAAGAAGGAGCTTATCTTAAAGAGGCGAATGAGCGTCTGGTTATCCACCGTGGAAAAGTGCAAAGCATTATCGATGTAGTAGCGCAGCTTGTTAATGAAGACATGCAGCACCTGGTTCTGCGTGCTCGGCATAAAGATCACCTTGCCCAGGCACTCGGAAAGGAAGAGCAAATTATCTAGCGAGTAGCACTTCAGTTTTTTGCTCAACTTTTTGATGAAAATGGAAAAGGTGGAATTGTACAGGTCGTTCATGTTGCACTGAAAAATTTCCGTGCCGTTAAAATTTGAGTCGCTGAGTTCTTGGCCGCTAATTTCTCCGCCGCTACCCCCTACACCGCTAATTTCTGCACTCCTAACCCCTGCACCGGAGGGATGGACGAGCGGGTAGCCATCCACGCTCTTCATGAAACGGACCAAGTGCCTCTCACTCTTCAGTTTGGCCAAGGGATTCCCAATGGCATGCTCGACAATCCTGTTAAACAGACTATGGCTGAACAGCATAAACCGAAGGAGAATAATCAAGCTGTAGCTAAAATCATATGCCTCCATCTGGCCCAGCTTCCTTTCGTAGGTCATTATAAGGGCGTGTATGCTTTTACTGTTTATCTGGTTCGTCATCTGGTGCACCGTTTTGGAAAAGTACTCCTTTCGAATCAGCTCTTCGATGTGCTTCCTAAACATTCTATTCAAATAATCTCTTAACATGGGGACGTGCTCAGATTTGCTGGGGAAGTGACTCAACAGGGTAAACCACTTCCTGATCATTGTTACGTCGTTCTGCGTGTCTCTGAAAATGGCTGAGTTTTTCGCACGTGATGCCTCCCCTTTTTCGGAGAAATGGTCCAGCCTTTTCTCTTCACCCCCCGACTGCCACTGCTGCTCCTCAAGCGATGTCGACCCCCTCCTGCTGCCTGAGATGTTTAAAAGATGCTTCAAGTTTTTCACGTACGATTTTACCTTACCTTCGCGCTTTTTCGCGGCCTGCGCGGGGTCGCCATGTGTGGTCTCCGCCGGGCTGCCGCTTCTCATCTGCGGCGAGTCCGCCAGCTCTGCCAACTCTGCTTCTCCCCCTCGCCGCCGCTCCCCCCCCCGCTCGTGCAAATACGTTATGTCCCTCCCCCTGAGGGACAACACGAGGCACTCGAAAAAGGCGCCATTCAAAATGCCGTTTTTCACGCCCTCCTCCACATCCTTCAGATGGTCCAGCACACCGTAGTACTCCATGTTGGTCAGCTTATCGAAAAAGGCGTTCAATTCCGCTTTGTACTCTTCGCCCCCCCCTTTTTTGGACACCAATTTGTCTACCTGCAAAAATATGCCGTTCCACGTTTTCACGTCGCCCTCCTCTGACAAATACACAAGTATGTACTGAAGCAATTCGCTCAGACTTAATCGGGAGAATTTCACGCACTTGTCTTTTTTTTTCGAAACGGCAACAATTTGCGTGAAGCTCCTAAATTTTATTTTTTTCATTTTACCAGATGTACAAATGCCTGTGCTGCTCCAGTTACTCGACACACTTAAAATGTTTTTACGGTTTGGTACATTTGGGGATGTTGCGCTGCGGGTTCCCTCTTCTCCAATTCTCCCTGACCTCACGTGTGTGTGCACAATTGGGGCGTTCCCCACCTGCTTCGGCTCTTCTCCCTTGTCCAATACACTCCCCTTTATTACTCTGCGCCACGCGCACGCCTCACTATCCTGCGCGCTGCACACGTCAGGGGCACCTCCTCTTTTAAAATTATAACATACCACCCTGGCGAGTTTTCTCCTAGACGATCTCCTCCCTTGCGTGTTACTATGTAGGAACAATTTCCGACTGATGCTGACCAGCTCGCTATTTCCAAATTTCCTTGCACACGTGCTGACGGGAAGCCTGGATTTACGGTCAATTCCTACACTGATATATTTATGTATTTTTTTACACTCATGTTCACACGTGTACGCCCTTTTAATCGCAAAGCTGCTCATCATTTCTCCTCTCGCGCTGCGAAGTGGTTTTCCTTCCCGGTCACCTCCAGAGAGTTTCGGGTATTTTGGCCCACCTCCCTCGGTTGCTAGGCCGCTTGTTGCGCCTCCCGGGTTGGTGACTTGTCACGTGTCACGTGTAACGTGTCACTTGTAATTTAACACTTGTACTTTGTGATGTGTAATTTTTTTTTTTTTTTTTTTTTTTTTTCGCACTTTTTCTGAACCGTTCAGGTGTTTTTTCCCCCTTTTTGGCTAGTCAATATTTTTTTTTTTTTTCCACTTTGTGTGTACAGTTGTGTGCGTTTCGCTTTTACACCTTCCTGGGGTGTTCTCCTACTTTGCAGCTGCGCGTAGCTGGGATCTCCCCTCAGTGGTGGTTAAACGAAGCATCCCTACAAACAACTCAAGCTTCGACCTCCACAACGCAAGTTTCTCGCTCTTCGCTCGTCTTCCCTCTCTTTCTCCTCGCACACCCCTCCGTGTAGCACAACCGAACTGTGTGCTGGTTACAAAACTGACATAATGTATAGGCGAGTCAGCTTTGCGCCTTTTACGTGCTCACATGAATGGGCGCGCGGAAGGACATTCGTATCGACTTGGCCTATTTACTCGCGTAAGAAAGGGTAACACCTCCCACAGTCGCATCCCACCTGTAGAGCAGCAACTACATGGGCCGCAGTTTAGTCACGCGAGATGAAGTAGCATAAATATATTCGCATATGTACACAGTACACACTCCAATCCCGCCTCGAACGTTTTTCCTTTTTCTTACATTATTTTTTTTTTTTTTTTCAGCATTGTTTAAACAGCGTCACTGAAGGTAGCCAATTTGTTTCCTCTCAGCACTACCGCGTAAGTGCATCACGAAATGGGAAAAGGAAAGGAAAAAAATATAGTGGGATAAATGAGGCCCACCAAAATTTAAATAACGGGGGAATCACAAAGCCGATTAGTCATTACGCATGTAGGCGTGTACACGTTTAGGTGATTTTTTTTTTTATCTCAGCCAATCTTTATTTTTCTCCGTTGTGGGCATACATGCGCATACCTACACGTAGGTGCAGGTAGCCCCACCGCCTGATTCCGCGCGTGCTGCACCTCCTGTGTATGTTTGCAGCAGGCCAGTGCTCGCTCTCCCCCTCCCCGTTATCAACTGTCGACAGTGAGTAACGGCTCCCGCTCGAACCGTTTAAAAGAAAAATACGCATAAGTACGCATTGCGAGCTGAATCTTTTCCCTTTTTCGCTGCCCCGAACGGTGACCCCTCACACAGATGCGCTTCTCACCCATGGGGTATGCTTCTCTACAGAGAAAGTGACCTGCTGAGCGGCCTCCCACTCCACCCTACTACAACTTTTCCTACGAATAATTTTTCCCAAAAGTTCAAACGCACCGCGCGAAAGGAACGTAGAAGTTGCAAACGCGTCAAAAAATAAAGGCAAAGGTTGAAGTGCGGTAGGCATGCACTCCGATATGGAAACGCACGCTCTCCGTATGTACCAACTATGAGCTTTACACAGTTTGAACAAAAAAAAAAAAAAAAAAAAAAAATTAACACAGCGAATAAAATAACACCTATTTATGTTGTCTAAGGGGGGGTAAAAATTGGGATCCACATTACACACTGCACCAGTTAAAGGTGAGTTCCCCTTCTAAGCGGCTCCTTCCACGTGGCAAAACGTAAGGCGGATTCAAATAAACCCATATGTGCGTGACTTTCCTTCCTCTCCAGTTGTGCTGAACGTTCCGCGCATTATTCGGTGGAGAAGAGCTCCGATCTGTTCGTCCTTCCAAGCTAGCCATTAAATGGTTACCTTTTATTGTACTTTTATTGTATTGTATTGTATTTTTTTTTTTTCTTCTTTTTCCTACCCGTCTAACACCTCCCTCGACGTCCCTTCCCATATCCCGCCGCTACTCCGCGGTTACTCCGCGACTGCTTCGCGACTGCTTCTCCGCTACTTCTGCCCCTGCTCATTCACATTATTCGACAGACACACGTTGTTCATGCTTATGGAATTTAAAAGGTTGCTCGGGAGGTACTCCGTGTTTATGGTGCTCGAATTTGAGGTGGACCTCAGCTTGTCTATCATTTTCCTGCTGGCGAAATATTCGTAGCTGTTCATATCCTTCATGTTCGTCAAGGGGGTGGAGATGGACGTGGAGGTCAGCTTGGCCTTCTTAAAGTAGCTGTTGTACGCCACGTCGTCGTAGCTGTTTGGGGTGGTATTACGGCTGTCCCTATGACTGCCCATATGACTGCCATTTTGGCTGCCGCTGTGACTTCCGCTAGGACTTCCGTTCTGGCTGCCGCTCCCGCTCAGCTCATCCGTGTGCTGCTGGCCGGGAACCACCTCTCCAGTGGGCGGCTGAGCCCCCGCGCTGCACACGCCGAACCGGTAATGCGCGTCGCCAAACTGAGACTGCGCCTGCCTATCAACCACGTTATCCTGGCAGCTTCCTTCCCGTTGCAGCTGCTCATAATTTGGAAACACCTGAAGCATGTGTCCAAATTCGTAGTGCGGCTTGTCGTGCACGGAGTACTCTCCATTTCCGTGTGGGCTACCACTGCTACACTCGTCATTTGATTTAGCAACGGTGTTGTAGTTGGCTTCTTCACCACAGTTATGCAAGTCTCGCTCTGGCATCCCGGTGCCATTGTCTGCATGGCTGTATCCGCTATAGTAGAGGTAGTCTCCTTTTCCAGTACCCTCTGCATGTTCTTCCATCACCTCCGAGTTTAGCTTATCGCCGTTCAGTGCATCTCCCCTGTCGTATGGCAGATTTATGTAGCCCATTCTTTGGGGCGGTGCGTCTTTTTCACCAATCGTCACGAGGTCGTACTCATTGGCGGGGACTTCTCTCACGGGGGGCTGCCTAACAGGGGATTGCTCTCCTTGCCCGTGGTGCACCTCTCCAACCATTTCAAACGCTCCTCCCTTTCTCACACACAAGTCGGCACTCTCTACATATGAAGTATCTCCAAGTGAGCACTGCCCTCCACTGGCCACGTCCCTCCTTCCTCCAATTGGTACTTCATCATACTCAACACTTCCCACACCGTAAGGATTGTCATCCCTCCCGCATGCCGCTAACGCGTCTAACTCGCTGTTCTTTCCCATGCTACTCTGCAGATTGGGGTAGCAGCCCTCTTCTCCTTGGGCACCCACCATGGGGATATGATTCGCTTGGTTAGTAAAGCCATTGTAATGGTTAGCCACTTCCGTGTTCGCTGCATCAAATGCGGCTTCGTTTTCCTCTCTCCCTTCCCATGGGGAGCCATTCACCATGGTCACCTCCTTGTGGAAGGGCAAAGCGGTATCCCTACTTAACGGATGTTCATAGGAAGCCTCATCCACGTTGCTCATGTTAAGCGGGTTCACCTTATACATGTAATTCTGCGTGTATTCTAAATTTCTCTCCCCCTCATGGTCATAAGGCATATTACCATTGCTGTGCATGCTGGGGTTCACCATATGCTCTCCATGCAGATGCGTTGAATTCAATCCGTTAGGATAATTCACATTGGGAAGCATCAGACCCTCCGCATTGGCCCCTCTTACGTCGTTCATTCCTTCTCCTGAGTTGGCGCATGCTCCGTTTACTCCGCTCGGGTTGCTGTCCACCCCGTTCAAGCATGCCGCGGCGTCCTTTCCATGCGCAGACCCCAATTGGTAATCCACTCCAACTGCGGCGTTTACTGCTGCGTTTACTTCGACGTTTACTGCTGCGTTTACTGCGACGTTTACTGCTGCGTTTACTGTGCCGTTTATGCTTCCCATCATGCACGCGCTGTACGGCCCACCCATGCCGCCGACGCCCTGCGCGCACGCATAGCCAGGTCCGGCAAGGCCGCCCAAACTGCTAACACCGCCAAAACCGCTTAAACCACCCCCACCATGTGGACCACTCATGAGATGCTCACACTCATACTTGCTCATGCCTCCCACCTCCTGCTCACCACCCGGTGGTCCCAACTGGTGCGCCTCGTTCAGGGCATCGTTAATCAGGGACCCACCCGCTGTACCCCCCGCGGGGTTGAAGTAGCAATAGTCTGCACCGCTCGTCTCATTTGCCAATCTGTTAGACGTAAGGAATCCCCCGTTCTGTAATTCGCCGCGATTCAGCACGGTTAGCCTTCCTTCCAGCTGTCCACTCTGTCTGCCCTTCTCACTAGCAGGAGACCCATCATGCCTTGGGGCATCCCCACAGCTGTCCACACCACCCATGGCGAGAAGTCGAAAGGCAGGGTCGGACAGCTCCTGCATGTAGTCCTCCACGCGGGCATTCTTGTTCGTGTTCCACCCAACAGCTAAAATGTGCAAAGAGAACAAGCAGGCAAAGTACCTCTGCTGTAATTCAAATTCCTTTTGCGAATTTAGCGGCACCTCAAAATGCTCATAAAATACTTGCGACTGGTACTCGTATGGGACTCTGTACCCCCTTGGATTATCTACAAACTCGATTGTGCTGTTTCTCACGGGGGGGCAATTTGAGATGTCTTTTTTGAGGACCTCACTGGGGTGGTCGCTGCTCACAGGGTGGTCGCTGCTCACAGGGTGGTCGCTACCCACTGGGTGGTCACTACTCATTGGGGTGCTTCTCCTCCTCGCCCTTCTTAGGTTCATTAGGTGAGTCTTCCCTTCGGCCGCGTCACTACGAGAGGGGTCCACCAGTTCTCCGGCGTTCCCTCCGCAGTCAACTCCAATACTCCCTTGCTGCTCCGCGCCGTAATGCAGCCCGCTCGGGAGAAGCCCGCCTGCAGATGAATCCCCTTCCGTGCGGTCATTCATCACATCACCGCTGCTCCCCTCATGGTGGTTACTCAATTGGGGGGCAAAACCAGAGTCGCTGACCAGCATACCAGCCATATTTCCCACCGCGTACGATCCGAAGGCGCCGCACGCAGAGGCGTCTCTCTCCCCATCTGCCTTGAACATCCTGTAAGACGCCATCATCCCATTTGCATTACCATAATAAAGTGAATCCTCCTTTTGGTTAATCGTGTCTACCCTGCTTAGAGCACTTTGGCTAGCGCGACTGAACCTACAATGCTTCGTTCGTCTCCTCGGCTTCGTTGCAGCTTCTTCCGTCAGGAGGTCCCCCCCTGCATTTTCAAGGGGGATCACCCTAGCGTTCATCAGCACGTTATCATTTTTGTTAGCATCAACACTGGAGCTCCTTTTCACGGTGGGTACCACTTCGCTATGCCCGTAGGTGCCGTCTTGTCCTCCCCCCAACTCTTGCTGACTAAGCGCTCTCAAATGAGCACCCCCCCCATGCACGACGGTGGTGGTGGTCTTCTCCCCACACACGTCCCCGGTGATGTGGTTATACCGCCTTCCTCTGCACACTCCCATGGAGTCACCCACAACATGACCCATAACTCCATTCAGCTGATTCCGCAGGGCCTTTTGATTTTTCCTCAACTGAACCTTCTGGTAGGTGGAAAAATACTTAGACAACTCCTCATCCAGTAGGAAGTCCTCCCCTTTGAAATTCCGATTCGCGCTTCGCTTTCGTTTTTTTCTTTCTGCTTTGTGCGAAGCTGGGGGGGGGTCGCCCACTCCGCCGACCCCGCTAATGCCGCCAACCCCCATAATGCCGCTCCCCCCTACGGGCAAGCACTTGGTCCCCTTACTCCTCTCGCCTCCCTTGTGGGGGTCCTTCCCCTCCACGTCGTTCCCACCCGCCTCGCGCTTTATTTTCTTCAAATGACAGATGCGCTGCCTGACGTGTTTCCTACTTTTGATGTGGCTCTTCTGGGGGAGAAGGCCACCCCCCTGGGGGTCCCCCACAACGTCGCGAAATGACCCCCCGTTTGGTTCGTCCCTACGGTGGAAGAAGCCGTCCCTCTGCATAGCCTCCGCGGCGGCCCCTCTATGCATAGCCACCGAGGCTACCCCCCTATGCATCTCCCCCATGTGGGGGGCCATTCCCCCGCCGTAACTCACCATGTAGGGGGGATACCGCTCTCCTCTCAACACAGCGCCGCTCGCGTAGTGACCAGCAGGCAGAGCGCCTCCCCCCGGAAGATACTCACTCCGAGTGGTGTGGCTCCTCGCGAAGGGATCCTCCCCCCCGTAATGGAAAGCGGGCACATCGCCACGGTGCAAGTCACCACGCTGCAGATCACCACGCTGCAGACCTCCATAACGCTCACCCCCATAATGCAGAGCCCCATGCTGCACGCCGTAATTCACGTAAACCGCGTGGGCTGCGCTCCTCGCTGCATACGCATACCTGGAGTAGTCCCCCCCCGCGCGGTACCCTTCGTACTGCTCACAGGGGAAGAGGTAGCCGCTCGTCATGCCCCCAACTTCTTGGGCCCCACTTTTATTACAATTGAAGATCCCCCCCCCATTGTCGCTATACGGCATGGACAAGGGGTCGCACCTGTCTGGCTCATTCTTCAGGTGGTTACTGTTGGATGAGAAGGGAGGAGGGTCTACGTTACCCAATTCTGCGCAGCAGCTGAAAAGGTCCAGTTCGGCTGGGCCATTCGTTTGAGCCGCTCCGCATTCACCCGCCAAACCTTCCTCCGCAGGGCCTCCCATTGCACCCCTCGTCGAGTCCTTTACCCGGTGCGCCATTTTCCCCTTCAATTTTGAACCCTCCTTTGGCGTCTTCTTCATCCTCTCCCCTTTCGCGCCCTTTCCCCTCGGCTTGTAATGCCTCTTCTTCATAGGCATTCCTCCCCCGAGATGGTACTCACTCAGGAGGTAACTCTCCTCAGGGGTAGCCACTTTGGCATCCTCCTCTTCGGTTCTCCCCCCATAATTAGCATCTGTCCTTCCATCCAACGTGGCACCTTCATTTTGAAGAAAAAAATTGCTCAAGGGGGTTCCACTGTAGGTCTCGTTCCTATTAAGAGCATCCGATCCTTCCACAAGTGAACCATCAACGGTGTCACTCACATGTTTCATTTTTCCTCTCCTGAACCCATTTTTGATTGCCTTTCCTTTAACCAAGGGAGGTTTATCCCCTCCCCTGAGCATCTTGCACTTATTTTTCCTCTTGACATTCTTCTTCATATACACATTTATCTTTACAACGGTTCTGTCTGACCTTGAAAACCTAGTGCCCGTAGCCTTGTGAAGCAAAATGGGATTAAAAACCCCTTCGATCATACTTTGCGCGAATGTCTCTGCTCTTTGCTTTGCCTCATTATTGCCCACTTTTTTACATGACCATCTGGCCTTCATTGGAGTTTCATTGTCTGTCCATTCGACTCTCCATTCCCTTTCAGTTCTGTCTCTTATCAAAGACACTCTGTATATTCCCACATCTTTATACACTCGAACGATGGGTGGTCCTTTGTCTGGGTATAGCTGCTCGAACGTTATGCCTGCCTTTAATTTTTCTATCAATTCTTTTGCTCTTACTTTTGCCTTATCGTTTCCATACTTTTTATAGGAAATTCTCTGCTCCCTTCTGATTTCATTTTCGAACCACTCGACCACTAGACAGCGTTCGACTTTGTCTATCAGGATGACTGGCTCGCTCTTCAGCTTCACTTGCTTGCACCTGGGTGGGTCTCCCATCTGGGTGGTCTCCTCGAGGAGCGGTTCACCAGCCGTGGCAGCGGCAGGGGCAGCGGCACGCACATCCGAAGTTGAATCGGTACTAACATGACCGCTAGCATCTCCGCTCACATCGTCACTCCCACCACCGCTAACGCCGCTAACGCCACTAACACCGCCATCCACATCGGCCCCGGCCGCTAGAGCCCCCGCGATTGCCTCCACAGGGTCTGACTCCAGGCCGACGCTCTGCATTTGCCCCTACGCGGTCTGAAAACACTTGGAGGGAACCTTCTTGCGGGTTACACCGCATCTATGTATGCACGCATGGGGGGGGAGGATGCTACCACCGCACGAGCGTTCCGCTGTTTGGATTCGCGCCTGACTCTGCTGAAACGCTTCCTTAGTGTCCACCCCACATGAAAACTCCCCCACTGTTGGCTGCTCACCTCCCTGTCTTCTAACTCGGTAGGGAAAACACGTTTCTCAGTTACCTTGCAATCGATTTTGGGGCGCTACAAGGGAATAACTTTTCACATTGCCGCTCATGCGAACAAATTAGCATCTGTCATTTAAAACAAAAAAAAGGGGAAACACATTGGGGAGGGTAACTAGGCTGTCTTCGCACTGCGCTCTGAGGAGATGCTCCCCTCTGGGTCTATTCAACCGAGGTGTCCCTCACCCCAATAACTGCAGCGGGACCGATCGAGGAGGCGCCCTGCTGCTCACAAAAAAGAGGTTGCTCTGACCTTCACCGTGGAAGTGGCCTCACCTAAAGGAGACAACTCACGCACATAACCCGCGCAACAGAAAAGATGTTTAAAAGGGGGCAATTAGGGAGGTGTACAAATGGAAACGCGGGAAAAAAAAGTGTAGATGGGGGGAAGCGGTCTCAGCATGTGCGACGTGCGCCTTATGCGCGATGAGCGCGACGAATGATTGTCCCTCAGTGGGTGAGCTAGCCAAACTGTGTGAACTAGACAGACGAAGGGAACTCCGCAAAACAGACTGAAGCTGAGCAGCTACAAATTTGCAAGAAACAAAAAAAAAAAAATTCAGAAAAATTATGAAAAAAATTTAGAAAAAAAATACAGCAAAAATTCATCAACAATTCTGCAACAATTCGGGAAAAAAAAACGTTTACAGAATTTCACATGACGAATGGGGAACCCCTCCAGCTGCGACCACTTATGAGTCACAAAGGAGGCAAACAAAAATGCTTCGTCAAGTTTCCTCCCAATGGGCATGGGCACGACGGTAAATGTAGAGTGAGCATACGTAAGCGTCAACACGTTGGGAAGTGGAGAGCGAATCTACACAATCGCGAACACGTTTACAACGGAGAGTGCATCTACCCAAATGGGGGCACGCGCGGGGCGGTTAAAATTGAGGGGCCGCCCGTAGGGGTGGGAGCGCTAAGGCACAAAGTCACAAAAAAAATGGAAGAACAAACTCACGAAAAAAAATGGAAGAACAAACGCACAAAAAAAATGGAAGAACAAACGCACGAAAAAAACGGAAGAACAAACGCAGAAAAAAACGCAGGAACAAACGCACGAAAAAAACGGAAGAACAAACGCAGAAAAAAACGCAGGAACAAACGCACGAAAAAAACGCAGGAACAAACGCGCACCCGTCGGGCTCGCCGGGCGGAACTCTCCCCTGGAACCTGCGCAGCGACACAAGTGCTCCGAAACAATTTAGGAATGTTCTTCTGTTGACTGGCAGAAAATGCATTCGCGCCCAGACAGGCACCACGGGTCTATGGCGCGGTTGCGAGCACTGGGTGGCGAAAAAGGGAGCGCCTCAAGCGGGTCGCACAAAAAAAACACACAAAAAAGCGCGCACAAAAGCACGCACAAAAAAAAATACACAAAAAATGCGCAAAAAAGTGCGCAAAAAATGCACAAAAAAGTGCGCAAAAAAATACGCAAACAAAACAGACGCAGAAATAAACAAAGCGCGGGATGAACTCCTACGCAACTTCGTTTCTCTGCATGTTAAAATAAAAAAAAATTAAGTTCAACCAAATGACGGGTACTCATGCATTGCAAACTGGCCGAACGCCGCAAATGACGGAGTGGCAAATTGGTGCGCCTCCCATGGGAATGAAGGTGGGCATGCGCGTCTGCCTTTCGGTCAAACGGGCGTGTCGCGACGGAACAAAAATGGGAAGGTAACAAACGAAAAAGAGAAAGTACAAACAAATGGGAAGACAACGAAAGAGGCATACAAATGGGAAACAAACAAATGGGGAGACAAACAAATGGGGAGACAAACAAATGGGGAGACAAACAAATGGGAGACAAACAAATGGGGAGACAAATGAACAAACTTACGATGCGGCAAAAAGAATACGAGGCCGCGCGAGTTTTTCTAAGCAAACAAAGAGGAGCACGTCCAGAGGGGCGAGCAGGAAGAAAAAGACAAACATGTCCAACGTTGTGCACGCCAGACGAGCTGGAATGAAAAAAATAAAGAAGCAAAATGGAAAGTTTTTTTTTTTTTGTTCTATTTTGTATTTCTCTGCATTCCTCTGTATTGCTATGCTTTGCTATTTAATTTTGCTTCTCTTTTTTTTCCTATTCCTTTTTCCTCTCCTCCGCCGCAAGACGTGCCATTGCGCGAAGACGAAAACAAGCGCGCGAAAGCGAACGCAAGTGGGGAACAACAAAAAAAATAAAAAAATAAACGAACAAACGAAAGAAAAAACAAATGAACAAACAAACAAACAAACGAACGAACAAACGAACGAACAAACGAACGAACAAACGAACGAACAAACGAACGAACGAACAAACAAACGAACAAACGAACGGTGGATGACCAGGACAAATGAGCAGAACAAATTGCGATACGAAAATAAAATCGGACGATACAAAAAAAAAAAAAAAAAATGAAAAGAAAAGGAAAGAAAAGAAAAAGAAAAAGAAAAAGAAAAAGAAAAAGAAAAAGAAAAAGAAAAAGAAAAAGAAAAAGAAAAAGAAAGAAAAGAATTTTTTCGCTACTCACACGCAAGGGCAAAAATGAACTGATGGAATTGCAAAGTTAAGAGGAACGTGGACGGTTGCGGAAACGGGGGAAATTAAAAAAAAAAAAAGGAAAAATAGACCATGGGAATGAGAAACGCGGGGCCACGCGGAACGCAAAATGGATGAGAGGAAACGCAACCAGGCGGAGAAGTCGCGCCACAAAACGGAAAAAATAAAACCATACGAAACAAACATGATGGCAAAAAATAAAAAACAAAATGAATTGCCACCCCAAGCGTGTTTACAGTTAAACATACGCATGCAAAAAATAAATAAATAAAATAAAAAAAAATAAAAAAAATTCAAGAGATACAAACAGGCTACATACAAATAAGCAATAAAGGCATATACGCATATGCGTTTAAAAAAAAAAATGATACAACTCGGTACACGTGCTAGGCATGTACGTCCCAGAATTGTCCTAACTGTTTCACTGCCTGCTGGCACAAGTGAGTGGCTCGCATGTTCGCCCTCGCACATGTCCCTGTCCGTGTGTGCGTACGAATGTGTGTATACACCTCGTCCAGCGGAATTCCGCTCCGCTCGCTTCATTCCGGTCAGTTCACTTCGTTCCGCTCAGCTTTGTTCTGTTGCCGCCCCGTTTCCGCCGACAGTCCCTCTTTGCACACACGCCACTTCCCCAAACTCGGCATGCTTTCCTGCACACGCGCTGCATTAAAACGGGGACTCACAAAAAAGCAAAAAAAAAGCAAAAAAAACGCAAATAAAAACGCAAAAAAACAAAACGGAAATTACAAAGCAAAAAAAAAACAAAACGGAAATACCAAAGCAAAAAGGCAAAATAGCATGCACATAAAGCTTGGCCTCTTTTATTCTTCCCTTTCTAGCCACCAAGCCGCGCGCATAAGTACACACACGCATTTCCGTCCACATGCACGCCCCTTCGAGGGTACGCGTTTAAAAAAAAACCCTTTTACTGGCCACTCCAAATGACGCAACGCAAAGGAAACGCAAAGGCAACGCAAACGCCACGCGGGGTGCGAACAAGTTGCTCATTTCTGTTGCGGTCTAGTGGAAGCGATAAAGCGATAGGGCGATATGGCGGAAAAAGGCGGGAAGGCAAAAAAATGGAGAAGCGAATTGGAAAATATGCCAATTGGCGAATGGGCGAAGAAACATGCAACACATGAGGTGTTATTCCCTCCTCACGCTTCGCATCCTTAAATGACACTTTGGCTTCCCCATCTGTTGTGCTGCCTGCCCGTTTGGCCAACCAGCAAGTGTACACACAAATTTACATGCACACAAAAAATTCGACAAGGAAAAAATTCCTCCCCCACATGTATGTATGTATGTATGTATGTATGTATGTATGTATGTATGTATGTATGTATGTATTTATTTATTTTTTTTTTTTTCTGTCCAGACGGATCTCCTAACAAAGGGACCAACGTGGCGTGTTCCTACATCCTTGCGCGAATTTTTTTTGTATCAAATTGTTCCCACGCTGGGTACGTTGAAGGGGAAATGAGGTGGAAGACGCGGCTGCGCTTGGCCATTCCTTCCAACCGTCGCTACTAATCGATTATGAAAAGGTCACAACCTCCTCGTCGTATTTCCCACCCCAAGATGCGCAACCGTTTGAACGCTGAAAAGGGGCGCACTTCTTTCTCCCCTTGTGTTCTCTCCATTTGGCAATTTTCGCAATTTTCCCAAAATGGTTACGACGCTCCCCTGACATGTATGCTCCTTCATTTGGGGAGTACTCAGTCAGTACTCCCCCCCCTTGCTGGGGCCCTTCCGCCTGCCATTTTATTTCCCTTCGGTCATCTCCCCACCGCGTTACAATTAATACGTGGATGCCATAAAAAATGCCTTCCCTGCAAGGCGACAACG
The DNA here is from genome assembly GCF_000002415.2 of Plasmodium vivax. Classification (NCBI taxonomy): domain Eukaryota; phylum Apicomplexa; class Aconoidasida; order Haemosporida; family Plasmodiidae; genus Plasmodium; species Plasmodium vivax. Next base: position 1,858,807 of record NC_009916.1, on the reverse strand, counting down.
GGGAACTTCCAACTGTGTATCGTCTTCACCTGTGACCGAGTCTGCGGGACTGTACAAACGGGAAGACTTACACATCGAATGCTCACACAGATTAACAAAAAAATGACGGAAAGAAAGTCGTTTTCGTGGCTCCTTCCCCATCCTACTCACCACTTTGCACACATCCTTCTGCTTTCATGCGCTATTTCGCCTGAACAGGTCAGGGCATTTTATCCTCCAATTTATTTTTTTTTAAAATGCGAAGCTTTTCATCCAGGCGCAAGGTTCAACTTGCACGAAGCAGTTCGCAGCGCGTTGCGCATGTGAACATATAGTTTGTAATTCCGCTCGGGTTTTTCTTTTCTTTCTTTTTATTTCTTTTTTTTTTTTTTTTTTTTTTTCCCTGTTCCGCTTCCCCAAATCGACACTGTCGTTCGGGGGAGGCCAAGCAAATTTCGAAGCGGAAAAATGGAGGTGCGTTTCGGAGCGAAAGAAAAGAGGGAAATTTCGAAGCGGGAAAAAGAAGGTTCGTTTCGAAGCCAAAAATTGAGAACACTCCCCCCTCTCTCCTCGCTAGCTACCCACTTAAACTGTGGCGAAAAAATCAAAGCGTACACAGAGCAACCGGGAAAATAAAGCGAGGTGCCCTCAAAACAGCCGCGCAGATTTATGACCATGCCTTTGTGACCGCGTTGAACAGCCGTAGCTAACAAATGATCCATCGCCCGGTCGTACACCACGTCACACTGGCATCCGATGAAGGGCGCCTCGTTCCCCCAAGTCGCACCCGTCAAACGGTACTACTGTGGGGAAGGCAGAGTCTGCGTAATAGGAAGTGACTAGTTTAGCCTTCTTTTTTCTTCCGTTTTTTTTTTTCCTCTTTTTTCGATTTGTTCCCCTCCCCCACCCGCACGATGATCAAACTGGACGTTTTCAAGTTGGCCAAAATGGGGCCGAGTAAGGGGAAGGGGCCACTCATCGCGAAGTACGCTCCTGTTGGGTTCAAGAAAGGATTCGGGGCTATCGGGCTGGGAAGGCACACGAAAAAGGGTACACTGCTGAACGGGAGGCGGAGCTTCCTCGGGGGGGCTATTTCACGTACCCTTCCGTCGATGTGCTGCTCCCCCAGGAGAGAGGCATAACATGATATAGGGCAACCGTGAGGCTCTCCATGTGTGTTACACCCCATGTGTGCACTTTTTCTTTTTTTTGTTGCCCTCCTCTTTAGGCTTCTTCATCATTAACAAAATGCTGGTGCCCAACTTTCGAGTCCCAGACCTGAGCGATTGCAACGTAAGGGGAGAACCCCAAGGAGAGAAAAAAAAAAGAACCTTATTTTGTACCTTTGCTCAAACGGAAATGCGCTTCGCAACACATGAGTGAAGACTGCCTTACCAGTGCAGTGATGTGAAGCGTACAAATGGGAGACGTGTCATATCGATGCCTTTTCCATCGAGACCAGCATAAGTTGCTCTCTCAGATGAGCAGCTTTTTCCTTTTTGAACCCCTCTACAGTGGAGGATACCATCTGTGGGTAGCCTCCCCTTTTAACGTGAATAACGCACGAAATAACTTCCTCTTTTTTTTTTTTTTTTTTGTGTGTGGGCCCCTCTTAGCTAAAACCTTATGTCTCGAAGAAAACTCCCCTCATCGTCATGAAGAAGCAGTTGGGCCCCCGCCGAAAAATCCTCAACTGAATTGAGCACATGGCCCCTACGTTACGCAGTTTTGGCGCCATTTATTTATCGCGCATTTATTTGTCGCTCATTTATTTGCTTCTCCCTTTGTGTTGATTTTTTTTTTTTCCCGCTCGATCGCAGAGCGTTCCCTCCTCCTGCCGGTGGTTAAATTAAAGCGCGCCAGCCGAATCGCAAAATTGAAACTTGCCAAAAGATGATAAAAAGGCCTGCTCGTATGCATGTGTAGCGCTTTTTTTTTTTTTTTTTTTTTGCCCATTTACACTTTGAAAGGGCGCATTTAAAAAAACAACCCGTGAAGCGTAACATGAACTGCCGTAAGCACATTAACGAAATGCACTGAGCAAATGGCCGAGCCCCCCTCAGCGCAGCCGTAACGCGGGAACAGAGGCAGCAAAAAGGGGAGGACCAGGAGGTCGCGGGCCCCATGACGCTGCCCACCAGCGAAACACCAATCAAACTTGTGCTGACGAACAGCAACCGGCACAAAAGCACCGAGGAGGCTTTGCAATTCTTCTGCGAAGAGGAGGAGACACACCAGGAGAGAGGCATTTCCCAGGGGAGCCACGCTGACTACCCCCCCACAGATGACGCGAATGGCATAGCGGAAGAACTCCTGGGTGAACTCCTCTACATAGGGGTCATCATCAAGCATGCCAATAAATTACACTCCAAAGAAAGCATTAAAAATTGGTTAAAGCGAAGTGCAAACTATCACGTCCGTGTGGACATCGTATTCGTGAGTGACAATGGGGTGGAAGCATCCGCACTGGCATATAAATTCCATTTGCAGGAGGAAAACTATTTCGATGGTGAACAGAGGAGAGTGCACAGGAGGGTGCTGGCCAGGAGAAGGGGGTCTCCTCACAACGGGGGGGACCCCTCAGATGGGGTAGAAAAAAATCAGGAGAAAAATGCACCAACCAGTGGGACACCCCCAGGGGAGATTGCATGGCAGGTGGACCAAGAGAGAGTTCTCTTCCCATTGGATAGTCACAAACAGGCATGCGATGAGATGGAAGATTCTCTCCTTGCAACGGAGCAATACCAAGTGGAGGGGGTCATTTATTTTCTGGAGCTCCCACTTACCATTTCGCAAAGGTACCTCAACGAGAAGCTACTGGTGAAGGTCCAGCTGAGCGAAAGCTCCAAGGCTGACACGTGGAAGAGTGGGAACTGCTTCCTCAACGATAAACAGGTGAATGACTTGAGGAGGATTTTCACCTACCCGTCGCTGCTGCTGAGCAATGTGCGCTGGTCGTCGACCTTTACGTCTGGAATGGCGCTCGAAGGGGGAAAGAAGAGGAAAAAAAAAAGGAACACTGAGGGGAGTGGCGCGGTTGGCGGCGGTGACGACGATGATGACGATGATAACGATAGCGACGATGGCGACGATGATGACGATGACCAAGATGGTGACCGTGGCGACCAGGGCGACCCCTTCCCGCACAGCGGAGAGGACGTGCGCAGCTTCCCGCCGAGCGTCGACATGCACAGCATATGCAGAGGCATAAACAAGCTGGAGGAGCACGTGCACAGCGCGAGCTACGCAAACAGAGGCTTCAAAAAAATTAGCCTCACCAAGCCAATCGTCGTCACCAAGCCGCTCAACATCAAGTGCACCATAATGGAGCCCTACCTCCACCTCGAAATTGAAAATGTGACGAAACAGAACAGCGTGCATATTCATGAGCTCTTCTCTAGATCGGTGCACATTGACAGTAGGGACCCCTTTCCCTTTTCTCTCCTCCCGGAAGAGACCTACAGTCTTTACCTTCCCATTGTAAGCTTCGCACAGGAACTCTCGCAGAGGAGTTCCCAAGACAGGGAGAGGATGAGGGGCTCCCAGCGTAGCTCTATCTACTCTGCTGATGTGAGCTCTGGCCTACAGAACACTCTCCACGGCATCGATGCAGGTGCTTCACTGTATAACCCCTTCTTCCTCGGAGCCGAAGGAGGGGCCCCTCACCAGATGGGCAAACGCCGCAGCAGTGACGCGCACCAGCGGGCAAGCCAACTTGCAGACGTGACGAAGAGGTTAAAAAATAGAAATCAAATTTCGTGCGTCCCATTTGAAGATAAGAACAAACGGTTGTCCTTCCACTGCCAAAGCGACAAAAGCATCATCACCCTGTCGGTCAAATGGAGCATCGACGATACGCCGGATAACTGCATATGGTCCCAGTACTGCATGGAGGTGGAGATGCCAACACCGCACAGCTTCAGCCTGGAAGTTTCCTTCGTAAAGGAAATCAATTCTTCCTCCGTCCTTATGGCCGTCTTTTCATTTTATAACTCCCACCACGAGGATATAGACATCCTCATCGAGATGCAAGACGAGAGTGCTACCCTGAACAACGACGTCCACTCTTCGCTCATTTCCTTTAGCTCGCTAATCCACGTGGGAGTCATCAAACCATTTCAGCGCAGGTCCGTCAGCGTCCGAATGCTCGCCATCATGTTCGGCGTGCACAACGTCCCCTTCGTCAAAATTGTCAATCGCCTGAACGACGCTGCGTTTTACGTCGACTTGGGGTCCATCCTCGTCACGGAGTAGGCTTCCCGTGAGCGGCCACCCGTCGGGGGATTAGGAGCGGCGAGCGGTGAGCGGTGGGCGGTTAGCCGCGGGGGGGAGTTCGACTGGCGGTCCGTCCATTTTGTTACCCTCCCACTTTACTGTTTGTTTGTGTTTTCTTTTTTTTTTTGCTTTTTTCACCCCCATTTGAAGCGCCAACCAAGGGGGAAGAAAAACTACGCAAATGTGCCGAACTAAGCGCCCCCAAAAAATGCACCCCTCCAGGATGGCACACAAATGCTCACCACGCGCAAACATGTGTGCGCCGCGTCCTCCACAACGCGGACAAAAAAGAAAAAAAAAAAAAAAAAAAAAAAAAACTGCCGAACGGTTTTTCAGCATACAATCAGTAGGGAAAAGCGGCCCTTCATTCGTTTCACCCCATTTGTTTTTCCACTTGTTTTTCCACTTCACAAAGGAACAAACCCACGCACGCGCTTCTTCCCCTTTCTACCACTCACCCGTGCGCATAACATACAAATGGCGCCTCACCAGAGGTTGTTTTTCCCCCTCCTACTGCTTCTCTTTGCTGCTCTCCACCGCTTGTGCATCCCGCTCTGCTCATGCGAAGCCCCCAAGGGAGCCACCTCCCCCACACGTGGCAGCTCAAGCGACACCAGTCAACATGCTCAAAAGACGCAACTAATAAACTCCCTAAAAAAGAGGACCAACCAAATTAGAAAAATGTATAACGCATTAAACGAGAAAAGGGCAAACCTCCCTCTTTACCTGTTTGCGAACGACCACGAGGAGGAAAAAAGAAAACTCCTGAAGGACCTCTTCTTGAGGGGGCATTTGGACTTCCTGCAGGGCCTCAACACCCCTTTGTCGAAATACTACCTGTCCATGCGCAGCGAGCGCAGGGCGCACCGGTAGGTCTCGCCCAACCCCGCGCCACGACGGGAAAGCGGCAAAAGTGAAGCGAAAATGCGATGGAGATGCACAGCCAACACTCCTCCCGCTGCACCTCCCGCTGCACCCCCCTCTGCACACCGCGCAGCACGCAAGTCGAAGCCAAAATACGCAACGAACGGGACCTCATCAACGGCCTAAGCGTGGAAAATAAAAAAAGACACGGTAAGAAGGGGCACCCAAACGAGAACCCCTTTCGAAGTGGGTACTTCTAAAGAAAAAAAAGGAACACTGCATTTGAGCGAACCGAGCAACTTCCCCACCCGTTTTATCCCCTTCCCAAATGGCCACGCAACTTTGCAGTCGAGGAAAAGCTCCGGGAGTATCGATTTTTAAAGGCCAACCTTCTCCAGCTGTACTCGACCATAGGTATGCTCTCCGCGGGGAGAAGAGCCCCGATCGGTTCTGCTAATGTGCGGGGCGGCTCGCCTTTCATCCTCCCCCACCCACAATGAGCCCGTTACAATTAGTTGTTCTTTTTTTCCTTTTTTTTTTCTTTCTTTTCCCCTTCGCGTCATCCCTCCACCCACTGCAGAGAAGCGCTTCAAATCTGTTGACTCGTTAATGGCCCGCTTGGACGCGAACCCGAAAAATTAAAAAAAAAGTGTCGCATTACGCTAAAGGATTCTACCCCCAGTGAGAGGTAAACTGTTTAAGCGCATTTCCTCAGCAGGTGTAAAGGCAGCGCAAATGAGCACTTCACCGTTCAAACTGTTTGGGAGAATTCCCCCTCGATCAATGAGGGGCTGTTAGGTTGGCCCTCCGAGCGGACGCCTGCCAATGCAGTGCCAGCATTCCCAAATTGTGTTTCTCCTCCTGAGGAGGGTTAAATGCATACACATTGTTTTGCCCCCCTCAACAAAAAAAAAAAAAAAAAAAAAAAATTCTCCACTGAAGTGGTGCAACCGTTCCTGTTGCTTCTTTTTTTTTTACCCACGCGGGGTCACCCCAACGAACATGCTAACTTCACTCCGCGTGTTTGCATATGCGGACGAACTCAAAGCGGGTTCGCGCAGAAGTGCAGATTGCTTAGCCACTTCCCCGTGAAGGTAATCAAAATTGGCTTGCTACGACGAAATGCAAAGTCGGGGTCAGCTCCGATGCAATGGATGTTCGGGTAAAACCTTTGTGCCCCCCCTGTTGGGCTCTTTTTAAAGAAAATTCCAAACAGACTTCCAAACATTTCCAAACAGAGGAGCTCCCAGTGGGGCTCACACGTAAGAGCTAAGCACCCACGTCGGCAAAGCTACCTACACCCGTTTCTACGCTGCTAACACAGGGAAGGCAGCATAAAATTACAATCGGCTTATGGCTAACGGGAGTAGATGCTGCACATACCATCCATATGTGTGTACCTCTACACGTATACCGCAATACCTGATGTTCAGATATGAAGGCACCGTTGGTCTCCTTTTCCACATGCTCCTTCTGGCTAGCTTGCAAAAAGGGGTCATATTACACGTCAGCATGATGAACCAACAGGGGGGGGAGAAGAATGTTATTTCACCACCATGTGATTGTACAAACGCGTAGGTCTACCCAAGTGAAGGGTATTTTATGGGAAGAAAAATGAGAAACCTCCAATACGCCGCTTAACTCGTGCGTTCAGATTAGAAGTGATCCCCTTGGGGGGGAGGTGAAGTAAAAGTTGTGCAAATTCTACAGGAGGGAGGCGTCAACATGGGTATGCCTACTTAGGTAATCCCCATCGATCATCCATATGTTTTAACGTGTTCGTTTTTTTATTCACTGGGAGGGGGTAGAAACAGTACTCGCACCTACTGATGTAACCCCCCACACGGGTAACCCCCCCTTCTCTTCACCCTACTAGCACTGTCAACCCTTTTGCAAGATGCAAACAGTTTGACCATTCTTTACATATTTTCTGCTCACGTGAGGTGCTCCACTGGGTTTTTTTTTTTTTATTTTATTTTTTTTTCTTTCCCCTTTGTGTGATTAGCTCAATAAGTAGGATGGTCCCCCGGAGTCATTCCTACCCCCGAGGCGGTAAACCCGCTCTCCTCCGTAGCGGCAAAACCGACATCGCCCCGTGAAATGAAGGAGAGCCAAAAGGGGCGACGTATCATTTTTTCTTACCTCCTCTTACGGTTAGGCAAACATATGTACATATACATGTATTATACCCCAGTTTTGTCACCTCACCGATAGCGCTTTCTTTTTTTTTTTTTTTTTTTTTTTTCTTCTGAACTGTGCCTTCCCCCCCTCATTCGTCGCAAATACGGGATCAAACAAATGCAACGTATGCGCTGTCGATTCGCTTCCTTTTTTGGGCGCAGCATCGGGGGGTCGACCATCTGCAGTAGTTGGGCGGCAGTCGTGCGGCGGTCGGGCCGGCCAACCGGTTTCGCTTTTCCTTCTCGGGGCTGGTCAGCCGTCTCCCCCCTTCATCCCGCGCCATGCACCCGAGTGAACGAAGAAGAAACCCCCTCTTTTCCCAGGGAAGAGCGCCTCTACGGAGCGTATATCCCCATTTGAATTGCGGCGAAAGGGTCGGCGACCGTGGGCCAGAGCTTTCCTGCACCCGGGGGGGAGAGGCCTGAAAAAACATATATCATATGTAAGCGGCTCATTTTATAAAAAAAATGATATGCATGTGTTATTACATTTGTAGTGCCATGCGGGGTATGTATAACTCAGTACGGAGGCCTTGTGCATTTGCCGCTTTCCATTGCGTTTATATGTGCGCATGTTGCTATTCGCTTTTCACCTTCACAAATGCCACACTCTGGCGACTTTGCCAATTTAACAAAGAAATGCTCTCCTGCGTATTCATACGTACCCGTGTCGCCGTACGTGTTGGCCGTGCCCAAAGCTGCGCATAAGTACACGTGTTATTGGTACCCCCCCCTTGGCTTCCTCTCGAGTCACGCGTCCCCGCGAAGGTTTCCCTCGTAAAGGTTTCCGCCGAAAAGTTTCCCCCGTAAATGTTTCCCCCGCGGGGTTTCCCTCGTAAAAATTCCCCCCGCATGTACGTACGGCATGCATACGTCGTACATGTAAAAAAGTGACATGTAAAATTGATAGCGAACGTGACATACCCTTCCCCCATGCTGCGTCCCTTTGGGCACGTACACGTATTGTATAGCATATCACTTTACGTTTTTTACGAGCGCGCACTGGAAGAAAAAAAAAAAAAAAAAAAGAAAAAAAAAAGAAAAAAGAAAAAAAGGCGTTCATGTTCGCGTTCACCTTCACCTTCACATTCGCTTCACCTTCGCATTCACGTTAACGCTCACGCGTGGAATGAAAATAAATCTTTTTCCCTTTTCACCCATTTCGTGAAGGAGATATCCCGCACTTTCATGTAGTACATGCGACTTTCACTTTAAGTGACTTTTGCCTGGTAATTTTGAAAGCCGCTTTTCACGGCCAATTGCGCATAGCAACATTTTTTGTAGTGCCAATTTTAACGCCAGAAAAAAAAAAAAAAAAGCGCCATTTGTGTGGTACCGCGTGCTGAACAGTCAGTACGTGCAAGTACGTACGCGTACGCATTTGTGCCATCTTTGCTACGCTCCCCTGCGTAAACGCCAAAGTTATGTTAACTTCCAACGTATTTTAACATCCAACATATGTTCCCTTCCAACATATGTTCGCTCCCAACTTATGTTCCCTTCCAACGTATGTTCACCCGCACAATTGCGCGAATACCTTTTCACCTGCACGTACCCCGCGCCATCCCACTTCCACACCAACCGCGCTAGCACAGCAGCAGCGCGCCTTTTCCCCCCGGCTGGAATTTTTTTTTTACCTTTTTACGTGATGAAATAAAATGTTCACCTTGCCAGCTCCCGCCGAGGAAAACAAAACTTAGCAAACGAAGCGGAGAGGCAAAACGACGAAGCGAAGCGAACGAAATTGAAGCATTTCAAAGCGCAAACCGTGCGAACTGTGCGAACGGCCAACCACCAACCGCGCAACACAGTCAAACGTTCAAACCAGTAGAGTGAAGAAGGCAACTCGGCCAACTCGCCAGCCAGCTCGCCTTCCAACTTGTCACCCATTTTGCGAAAACATTGCAGGCGGCGCTCCTTTGCAGTAGTTACAAAACACCCCAACGACCTACATACGGACGTACCTCCATGTAATCGCAAAAAGGGGCTCTTGCGAAAGGGGCAACACAAAGAGGAAGCAGAGTCAGTCCTCCACTCACAAGGAAAAAAAAAAAAAAAATAAAAAAAACCATGGGCAACTAACGAATTCAGAACGAGGAAAAAACTATACATACGCTGCACAGATACGTCACCTTACCCTTATGCACATGTGTGTGTACGTGTGTATGTGACATCACCCCCCCCAGAAGCCTTCCACGAAATTGTTTGCATCCACATGTAAGTACACGTACCCCCTTGTCGTATTTAATTTTTTTATTTTTTTTTCACATCCCCTGCAACCCACCCCCCTTGGTTGTTCTTCCACCTGAACGATTACACTCATCAATCTTTGCCTATCCCGTTGTGATAACGAGCACCCGTGTTTTATGCCAAACGTGTAAGACGAGTGTGCTCTGTGTTCATACGCCCCGTTGCTTTCCGCGAGGCCGTACGGCATTTCTCCCGCCAGAGCACGCCCAGGCGCAGGGGGAGGGGAATGCCCTACGGAGGCTGAGAGGCGCCAAAGGGGAAGACTGACCGGTAGAGTGGAGAGCAGATTGACGAGCAGATTGACGAGCAGACTGACAAGCAGACTGACCACCAGCGGGACCCACCCGAAGCACCCCCTCGCGCAGGCACATCTCCACCCACCGCTGCAGCGCGATGGAGGAAACGAACGTGGCGGAGGAGGCCGTGCAGAGCGCCCCACAGGAAGAGCACCCAAATGAGAAGAAGGGGCAACATGAGGAGAGCGCGCCGGGTGGAGAGAACGCTCCAAAAGAAGAAGGCACCCTAAGTGGGGAGAAGACACTCAGCCCAGAAGACTTCCTATGTGACGAAAATAAAATTGTGTACACGAAGAACGAATTCTTATATGCCTACGTTGAGCTGATCCTAAATGAGAAGGACTTGGGGGAGGACCACGACGTGCCCCTCTGCAGCAACCAGTTTAAGTTCCCCGAGCTACTTAACGATGTACGAAAGGGAGACGATGAAAACAACCCCATGGGAGGTGAAGAAGGAGAGAATGACCAAAGCAAAAGTAACGCCATGGGCGATGAGGAGGATGGAGGTGTCTACAACAAGCACCACTACAGAAACTTTGCAGAAAGGGGAGGCACTTCTTCAGGGTTTTATAACAACGATCCTGAGAGGGGAAGAATTAGAAATGACTTTTTCACCCGAGATGGCAACGCCTTTATGAACAAAAATAATCTGCAAGATTCGACAGACGCAAACAATCCCCTGCTCAGCATGAATAAGAGGAGCAACCATTTGCTGAAGAACAACAAGTTTCGCAAATTCTTCGACGGAGCGAATGCAGGTGCACTCAACGTTAGCGGTAACAGCGGCGGAAGCGGTAATCAGCCATATGGAGGTGCGAAAAACCAGTTTGAGGCTGGCCTGGGGGAAAACGCCAACCGGAATAGCTTCGCCAGGAAAACGAGTTTCCACGGGGATGGAAACAACCCCGCGTTCATGGGCCAAAACAACGCAGGGAATAATGCCCTGGGAAGTAACCCCATGGGAGGTGGCCCCCTAGGAAGCAACAATGGGGCGAACAAAACCCTGTGGAGGGACTACGACAAGGGCATTTCCTCTTGGAGGTTCTCCAAAACAAACAACAAGGCAAACGAAAATGTGAAGAATGATCCCAAGCTAAGAGGTGCTTCCAAAGGGTTTGGCAAACCCTTTGCAGATAATATGAAGATGCCTTCGTCCTCCCCCCAAAATTCAGATGACGAAAATGAAAGCAATAACGACGCGTCGAAGAACACGCACAGGAGTAACTACCCCAAGGACAGAGGACCCATGCACATGAAGAGGGAAGACCTGTTTAGCGACCACCCCTTTGCCTTCAAAAATGGGAATATGGCCCACAGCATGGGGCAGATGGGCAGCAGCGGTGCGTTTATCAGCCAATATAACAACACCGCTGCCGCTACTGCCGCTGCCGCTCCTGGTTATAGCTACAGCGGGGGAAGCGGCGCAGCGGGCGGGGCGGACGCCGCCAACAAGAGGGCGGTGGAGAACGCCCCTGGCCTGCTAAACCATTCGAGTGGGACAAACAAAAACTTCAACTTCACCTCCCCCCCCTCTGCGTTCTATGGCAATAAAGGAATTGGCAGCAGCAGTGGGCCCAAAAAGGGCTTCAGCGACCTGCACAACATGATGGGTGCGAGCGCGGCGGGCGGCGCCATGGCGGGCAGCAATAGTGCCAACGCGGCCGACGATTGGAAGATGAAGAAGTATAAGAAGGTCCCCGCCAGTGGCAACAACGCGGAGCAGTCACAACCGCAGCCATCGCAGCCATCGCAGCAATCGCAGCAATCGCAGCAGCCGCAGCAGCCGCGCGTGGGGGAAGAGAAGGCCAAGAGGGGATACGGCCGAAACGAATTTGCCAGCATGTTCATGAACAAGGGTAACGACTCTGGCAAGCTGAGCATGCATGGCATGGGGGCCGGGCACGAGATGCATCTGTACAGCCATCGTGGAAACGGTGCCAGTGGAGCCTCTGCCCACGCGGGGGGGGTACACCCGAACGTGGCTCACAATGTGAAGGGCAGCGGGGTGGGCACGTTACCCAACGTAGACATGCTTAGCAGTGACTTGACCGATGGAAGAGGCAACCACAGCATCGACGAAGTTAATAGGACCGGCCCAAATGACACCGCAGATTCGCTTCTTAACAACATGGGGAGGAAGATTGGCAGAGGTGGAGCAGGCGCGGCGGGCAGCTTCTCCGCGTCCCACGAAATGGTGAGAGGTCCACCCGGCCACGGCACCGGCCACGGCACCGGCGGAAACAACCAAAGCGGCAGTGGCAACACCGCCTTTAATGCCAACCGAGGCGGAAAGGGAAACCAAAAAAGAGAAAACAAAAATGAGAAGAACGTAGTGGAAGATGACTGGAGCAACATAAGGAGGAAGTCCAGCTTTGTAGAAAACAAAAAGGCCACGGACGATTTCATGTGGCATAAGATGAGCGAGCAATTCGATAAGAACAATAAAATGTCCTTCGATTCTGTTTACCTCAAAACGGATCCGAGCATCGCGGCTACTCTAAACAGAGGTAGGAACTTTGAGCACATCACCGTCGGGGGAGCGAACAGTGGTGCGAAGAATGAAAGGAAGGACGGAGCAGAAGGGAGTAACCACACCCTTGGTGGCAACGTTGGAGGTAACGTTAGCGGAAGTGCCTTCCCTGCTTTGAAGGCGAAGCAGCACCCATCGGCGGAGGACAAACCCGGTGATGGAAGCGGAGCAAACAAGGCAGCGGCGGAGAAAAGCAAAAAGAAGAAGAAGAAGGGAGAGAAGGACGATGGAAAGGGCGCCGAAAAGGGCGGCGAAAGGAACGGCGAAAGGAACGGCGGGAAGGAAGACGGAAGAGAGAAAGACGGAAGAGACAAAGACTTGCGTACCGCACAGGGAACGGAAGACCACGGCAGACAAATGAAAACCCCCGGGGAAAGTGTTAAAATGAACCCTAAGGACACAAGTAATGATAATATATATAATTCATTTCATGAAGAAAATAATTCTGCACTTCATGAAAGCAGCTACTATAAATTTGCCCTTAATGAAAAAAAACATGTCCATAAGAATAACAACCCTAACCCTAACCTTAACTTTAACTTTTACCCTAACCCTAATGTTAATGTTAATGCTAATGCTAATGTCAATGCTAATGCTAATGTCAATGTCAATGCCAATGCTAATAAAAATAAAAATAAAAATAAAAACCCTAACGAAAAAAAGGAACTCATTTTTAATAAATTATATGATGTTGATAAAATCAATTTACAGGAAGAACATAGGGGACTGATGATGGTTGCCCAGAAAAGCGACGAGCACGACCTGTGCAGAGAGCCCAGTCAGCAGCCCTACCGCACCTTGGGTGGCGCCTCCTCCGCGCACCACCAGCAGCAACGGCAACGGCAGCAACAGCAGCAACAGCAGCAACAGCAACGGCACCTCCAACCGCAGCAATCACAGCAACCGCAGCAACCACAGCAACCGCAGCAATCGCAGCAATCGCAACCGCAGCAGCACTCCTATGGCGGCCTCCTCCCGACGCACGGCACCCTCATCGGAAAAACGGACAAGCGGAACTTATATGACCCGAGTAAGAACGCCAAGCCCGGCTACCCCTTCCAGGAAGAGGAGAGCAGCAGCAGCAACCTGAACGAACGCTTCTTCCGAGCCAATCGATACGGCAAATATGACCAACTGAAGAATAGGAAAATTTCCGAAGACAGGGACAGCATGATGGGCAACATTCCTCAGGAGAGTCTCCTTCAGAAGATTAAACGGAAGCCCATGAGCGGTGTCCACCCCCCAAACAGTGTGAGTAACCCGAATGATGTGCGCTCTGCTAACCATCCTCTTAGTTTGGACGGCACGGACCACACCAGCAATCAGAGCGGCGGTGCGAGCGGTGGTCTTTGCGCCCACCAGAGCAACCACAAGGAGCACGCAGGTGCCCTCCCCATCAGTCACCTGAATAAGCAGTTTAACCCTAATCAGCTCTTGGGCAAACGAAACGGCAGTGTAGTCAACCTGGCTAGTAGCCGCAACTGTATGGACCAGTCGGTCAGCAGCAGTAACTTATCGTACCTTCTGTCCCTCATGAACAACGCAGGGGGGGGAGCAGCAGGGGGAGCGGCGGGATCGACGGGATCGATGGGAGCAACTGCAGCCGGAGGCGGTGTCGCCGTCATGAGACCCACGCCGACGACCACTGCGAACAGGAGTGGGAACGCCCTCTTTGCCAGCGCCGGGAAGGGCGCAAGACCCTCCCCCCACAATGTAAGCCAACCGCATATGACCAACCAGAAGTACTACGCAACAACGGATAATAACAGAAGCAGTGAAGAAGGCCCAATGGCCAAAGAACAGCTAGCCATGATGGAAAAACAAAATATCCTTTTAAAAAAAATTATGAACAAAATTAAAATGGAGGAAAATATATACAACAAGTTAAGCGAAAGTGAAAAGGAAGAATTGCTAAAGGAGCTAGCTTTAACCAATGCCAAGCTTGTGGACCCCTATGCAGCATATGCTCAGGAAGATACTCCCTCCTCCCCGCTGCTTAACATGATGGGGAAACATCTGCACCACTCGGCTACTGCAAATAGTGGTGGCCTTGAAGGGACGCACCTGAATATGAAGAACACGACCAGCAGCATGGAGCTTATCAAACACATGTATGGCAGTAGTGCCGGTGTGAAGGGCAGGAACAGCAGACCCAATGTGGCCACACCAAATGCTTCTGCCTCCCCCTTCGGGAATAACTACTCCAAAGGGGGCGCAGACGATGACTTGACTCGCTATGGCCACGACGGGGAAGTTACCACTGATGATGGAAACAAAGACCAGTGTAACTTGAAAAATAGCGTTAATCATATGGGCAAAGGTGAGGCCTTTTCCTACGCGCAGGAAGTGAAGTCCGCCGGGCGGCATCATCTCCTGTATGAAGGAGGGCAGAGGAGGGCGGCACTGGACGAGGGGGAGAAGGAAGGCAATTCGGGTAAAGTTGCCGGTGGTCACTCGGGTAACGTTGCTGGTGGACACGCGGCCGGCCACGCGAACGCCCCCCTCCCCGCGCAGAGTGACGAGAAGAGCTCCCTCATGAACGTAAGCAGGTGGCTCAAATACTTCGGCAGCGGTAGGGGGAGCGGCCAGGTGGAGGGCGCCCACGCGTCGGCGAAGGAGAAGGCCATGCAAACGGATGAGGTGATGCAAACAAATGATGCGATGCAGATGGATGACAATAGTGAGGAGACCCCCACAGCATATGGCTATAACGCCCAAGGAGTGATGAACACAGGAAGGAGAGCTCCACAGAAAGGCCACACCAGCAGTAGTGCTAACTACACAGGAGATTCTTCAAACCATTTGCATGAAGAAGCGAATGTTGTAAAAACGTTAATGGGTGGTCTGAAAGAGGAGAAGAAGAGTCAGCCGTACGACAGGATGGATGTGTCCTCTCCCCTGAGCTCTCGTAACGAAAATGTTAGCAGTACCACACCATCGGGGCGTAACCTCTTGGGGGATTACTCTCGCAAGGGAATGAACTACTCCACTGGAGGAGAAGGCACACACAAGCATAGTGACGACCAGAGCAGTGGGGACATTTCCAATAATCACTACGTGCACATCATGAGCAGAGTAAATAAAGTCAGAGGAGACGTTTGGCAGTACAAAGACCCCGCAGGCAATGTGCAAGGCCCCTTCTCATCCGAGCTGATGTTTTACTGGTGGTCTCTGAAGTACTTTCCACAAAACTTGCCCATCCGATTTAATGAGAATATGCCTTGGGTTAGCTTCAACGAGATGTTCCCTCCTGGGACGTTCCCTTTTGTTTTGCCTCTGACCAGTTTTGCCAAAAGTAATTACAACGTGGTGAAGAAGGAGAACGAGCATTCTTCTGCTCAGCAGGGTAGCGAACTTGCCAATAATTTGGAGGGCGTCAAGGGGAGGTCCTCTTTGGAGGGCTTCAAGGCGAGGTCCTCTTTGGAGGGCTTCAAGGCGAGGTCCTCTTTGGAGGCCGAGTCTTTGGGAAAGAACCGCCTAAGTAGCGGCGGTCAACAGATGAGCGGCACGGACAACTACCCCTACGCGAATGTCACGTCTGGCCGTTTGAGCAGCCTAGGCAGTTTAGGCAGTTTAGGCGGTTTAAGCGGTTTAAGCGGCTTGAACCGTTTGAACCACCTGGTGAAGAACCAGGGTGGTTTGGCGGCAAAGGGCTATAACGTAGATGTGGCCAAGAGCCCAAGTGGGATGCTACCCCCTGCTGAGGGAACAGCAACGACCAGCATGTACAATGAGAAAGAGTATGCAGACGTGCGTGATGGAGCGAAACCAAAGGTGGAAGGCCTCATGCCATCGAGGGGAGAGAGAGATACCCCCAGAAGGACCATTAACTCCACCAGCAGTGGTAGCAGTGCGCGCACCGATAGGGAAGCCACCGACATGGAGAAGTACCTCCTCTCGGATGACGATCGGGACGATCGTGTTAAGGCGGCCACGCAGGCATACAAAGCGAAGGGAAACATGCACAGTCAGAATAGTTACGCGGGAGCGCACCACTCAGGTGCAGTAGCATCCATCTCCTCCGCAGCAGTAGCGATTGGGGTGCAGAGCCTTCCCGCAAATTACAAAGGCGGAGGAAGCGCCATGGGTAATACGTCACACAACAGAGGCGATGCTAGCAGATTCGCTGCCAATTCCCCCCACCAAGATACCAAATTACGCAGCGGGGAGAAAGGAACAAATGCTCCACATGAAGAAGCAGATAAAGACAACGACCCCTTCTCCAGGACCATCAGGTGGATGCCGGAAAAGCTGACCAACTTCCCGCAGATGTTCGAGTTTGAGCTGGGCGCGGAGGGGGAAGGAGCAGAGGAGCAGGCGGAGGCAGAAAAGGAGTCAGGGGGGAAGTTACCTCCAGGTGGAGTCCCGCCCCGAAAAAAGAATCAGCTCGGGGCTGCCGATGAAGAAGAGGTGGCCACAAAATTCCGCAGCAACAACAGCGGTAGCCTTAATGATCGGCAAATGAACAAGCACACTGTAGGTTATGCACCCAATGGGAAGAGCGGCCACGATCAACCCAGTGATAAGCTCAACACACACAGTAAGAGCAACCACGTGGTGGTGAATGAACCCACGCTACCCTCTCCGACCGAGGTCAACGCCAAACGAAACGTCGCCCAGCATGAGGGGGGAGGAAAGGCGAAGGCGAAAATGTCCCCGTCCACTGGAGGAAGCGGAAAACAGGCCAAGGATGGCAAGGGGGCCCCTGCGGTGAAGCCGGAGGAGGAAGAGGACACCAGCGAGGGGTACGCCACGGTGAAGAAGGACAAGAAGGGGAAGAAGGGAAAGCGCGAGAAGGGGGAAAAGGCGGAGAAGGTGGAGAAGGTGGAGAAGGGGGAAAAGGCAGAGAAGGGAGAAAAGGCAGACAAAGCCGATAAGGCGGATAAGGCGGATAAGGCGGAGAAGAAGCGAAACAAGGCCAACGAAAGTGGCAAACCAAAGGAGAAGAACCTCCACCAGGTGGCCGAGGCGGCACAGGTGGATGGGCAGGTCGACCCGGGGACCAGTGCGATCAAGGCACCCTGGGAGGAGGCGAAGAAAAAGCGAAAGAGCGATGACATGGGTGGTACGGTCAAAGCTGATGAAGGCGAAAAGGAGGTAGCGAAAAAGAGTAACAACGCCAAAAAGAAGAAAAAGGAAAGTGGTGAAGCGCCCCTGCCGCAGCAGTCGGAGGGCGAGGAACAGCAGCACCGCGAGAAGAAGAAGGCCAAGAAGGAGGGGAAGGAGGGGAAGAAGTCGGACGCGGGCAAAGTGGGAACTCCCATCTCGCCAAGCACGGCCAGCACGACCAACCCAGTTAGCACCTCCACCCCCAAGGGGGCCGAAAAAAAAACGGAAAAAATGAAGTGGAGTATAACGGGCGAAAGAAAAATTGACAAGCTGGTGGACATCATGAAGGGAGAAGAGAAGAGCATCAACATGAAGATAAAAATAGAAAACTCAAAAAAGAAAATGGCAGCAAGTGCTAATGGAAACAACGCAAGTGGTGCCAATGGCACGGTGAAGAAGTCCGGCTGGGACGTCTCCTTCAGCACCAGTGTGAAAAACGCGGACAACGTAAATTTTCCTCATCTGTCTATAGGGGGAGGAGGCAAACAAGGCAAGGCAAAGGCCGGGGTGAAGGGCAGCCTGCCCAGTAAAGTCAGCTCCCCGAACAAGGACGCTCCCAACGGGACTGCCAACGGGACTGCCAGCGGTGGTGGTAGTCTCTTCCCCTACCCAATGGCAGTCGATAGCAGCAACGCAAAAGGCGGTATTGGCATGAAGAACAGCGCAGATGTGTCTGGTAAAAAACAGAGTGAAAAGAAAAAATGGAAAAGCGAAAGCGGCGATGTGCATCCGAGCGAGGAGGATAAGAAGTTCCCCCCCCTCCTGAATTCGGCGGCCGTCAAAGGTAAGGCTCATTTTGCCGAGCGGCCCCCGCGTTGGCGGAGTTAGCGGTTGCTAGTGGGAGCGGCTGCGGATGCGGCTGCGGATGCGGTTTGCTTCTGCGCGACTTTCCTTTGCCGCGCTGTCGCCCCCGTTTGCACACCCTTGCGTGTGCCGCTTACTACACGTGCCCCTCCCTTCCTCCCCTTCTCAGTCGAAAGCACCAAGAAGAAGACGAACAGCCCCCCCGAGCGGGAACTAACAGGTACGGCTGCACATTCCGTTCGAAGCCTCAACGTTAATGGGAGACACCGCAGTGTGGTTCCCCCATTGGGGTGACTCCCCCCCCCCAGTGTGTTGCCTTCCTCCTTATTTCCCTTCTCACCCTATTGTGCGCTTCCCCCCCGCCGCGCAGACCTGAAGCAACTGACGAGCCTGTGCAAGCTCCCCCTGGACGACTCCCTCTTGAATTTCCTAAAGAACTTCAAGAAGGCCGACGAAATATACGCCTTCCTGCAGCACAGCGTGGAGGATAAGAAGAAGCTGAGCCAGTTTGCCAAGGAGTTTATAAAAATAAACAGCAAGAATGACGTCAGTGGTCAAGCTGCCAAGAAGAAGAAGTAGTCGCGCTGCTCAATCAGCCGAGTAGTAGCCTCGCTGAGCTCTCTTCTTTTTTAAATTAATTTTTTTTTTTTTTTTTTTTGCGTTCCCAGAGTTGCTTCAACTGTGGTGAACTGCTCTGTTCCATCCAGGTGGAATTTTTTTTTTTTTTTTCCTTTTCATTTTAACTTCCATTTGATTTCGTCACCTATCCCCTAACCCATTTAAAAAAAACAGTCCAACTGACGTGTTGCCAACTGGCCTGCACAATTGACACATGGCAGTAGAGTGCCCCCCGTGCACACGTACGATGCGTTTGCGGAGGGCCATCACAGGGGTGCATGGTGCCAATCCGCATGCGAGCTTCCATTGTGCCGCTTCAACTGTGGCGCTCCAACCCAAGTGTGAAATTAAAACGAAGAAACGGTAAGCCGCTCTCGCTCAGCCAAGCGGCGTATTGCCACGTCGTGAAAAACATCAAGGGGGAGAGGCCTCCCTCCACAGGGGAGAAGCGCCCTCATTGTGAATTAAATTGTCACACGGAAGCGGCGCACGCCCCTTTCTGCGTCATCATCGCGATAGAGCGAGTGCCCCCGTTGTGTGATGCTCTGTAGCTAGGGCAGGGGCAAAGAGGAGATACCCATTCCACCACTATATATGTAGGGACCCCCAATTCGCTGCTCCACGTGGAAAATTTGCGCAAAAAGGGACATTCACTACCACTAGATAACTCGCACAAAAGTAATGAAGCGCCAACCCCCGCGGGCATCGCCACTCGCAGGCGGCGCCAACCGCTGCCCCACGAAGAGGCGCAGCAAGTACTTTTTGAAAGCGAGCAGAAAGACCCCCAGGCAGGAAAGCACCCCCTCGCAAAGGACACACGCGGGGGGAGCAGGGGACTACGCCATCCCCGTCTCGACGAGTCTGTACAACTCGACCATTCTGCGTGGGAAGCTCGCTGGTAGGGGAGCAACACGGGGGGTAGTAGAAGAAGATGAAGCGGGACTGTCCGATGATACCCCCCTCGAAAGGGATCAGACGCGGCCTCAAAGTGGCAGCCCCCCCCCTGAGGGGGATACTTCTTTAAAGCTGAAATTTCGCAGGATAATCTCCACCTACCACACCTTCACCAACCTGATGAGGAAGCTAAAGTTAAGCAACGAACAACTGGGGGGGCATGCCAACTGCTCCACATGCAGTAGCGGCTCAATAATTGTGAAGGAGGGGATGTATGGGAACTACTTCGAATGCACACAGTGCCACGAGAGGATTTCCAAAAGGAGAGTAGAGGACTCCTTGTATAATGAAAGAGAGAAATTATTCCTTCAAAATAAAAAAAGAATCTCCTTCGAAATGGAAACGACCCACTCCTACCGCATTCACCACTTTGGGAACACCAGCTTTGCCAAGGAGTTTAACCAAATGGTAAGCGACGTAATAAAAGAAATCATCACCGACTTGAGGGAGCTAAAAAGAGATAGAGTGCAATATAGGGACATTATAAAGTACATTTACAGGATCAACACATCTGGCGATTGGTCCGAATGGTCTAGATGGGCCGAAGTGACACGTTTCCGTTCTGCGAGGAAAGCATCCCAGGGGGAGTCCCACTCCGTCTTCAGGCCCACTTGGAGGTGCAACTTTTCGCTCATCCGAAGGAGGTATGCAGCCCTCCTCAGGAAGAGGGGCTACGCGAAGGTGAAGCCCAGCGGGGGGAAAGAAAAAGCAGAAAAAGG
Organism: Plasmodium vivax; assembly: GCF_000002415.2. Taxonomy (NCBI): domain Eukaryota; phylum Apicomplexa; class Aconoidasida; order Haemosporida; family Plasmodiidae; genus Plasmodium; species Plasmodium vivax. Next base: position 1,838,229 of record NC_009916.1, on the reverse strand, counting down.
AGAAGAGGCAGAAGAAGTGGCAGGAAAAGAGGCACAGAACGAAGCCGAAAAAGAGGCATCAAAAGAGGCAGCAAAAGAGGCAGCAAAAGAGGCAGCGAAACTACTCTTCCTGTACAACTCCAAATTTGCAAAGCGCGTGGAAAAAAGAAGAAAAAAAAACAGCCATTCATTTGAAACCCTAATTGACAGGTACACCCAGTGGTGCATAAACGGACGCGACTTTTTCGATGAGCTCAAGTACCTGCCGCTGACTTGGAAACCCAGGAGGGACTACATACAGAGCGGCATCTTCCCCTTCCACCTTTCGAAAGATATGGAGGAGGAAGCCTCCTTCGGAAGACTCAGCGTTAACAATAATAACTACCTCTGCGGGTGTGTCTTCGACCTCTGCTCCTACCCTTTAATGCTGCGTTATTTTATCTTCCGTTTATACAGCCACTGCTTTGTTTATGAAATCCCCAGCTGCGTCTTCCACTTCTTTGGACACGTCTACCCGAGGGTGCGCCAGGAAACACGTGTGCAGAAGTTTTTTTTAAAATGGAGATTCTCCAGCGTTATGCGGATGGCCTGCGCGAAGGAGCGGCACCAATCGGATGGGGGGCCTCTCCACCGAGCGGATTCACCACACCCTGCTGAGACTGCTAAAAAAGTAGGGGCAATAGAATCGCCCGTTGCATGCCCCCCCGAGTACTCCTCCCAAGAAGACAACCGAATAACCAGATTGTACAATTTGGACGAGCTAGCCAAATCGTCCTACCTCTTCAGCCGAGCGGAACTGAGAGCTCACATACTGAGACACCACTACGCGAAAGGAAAGCAAAAGGTTAGGAGAGAAATTTGGGGCGAAATTAAAAATAGCTGCCTTGAAGAAATAAAAAAGAGGCTCCCCAGGAGGATTCAAAAGGTGATTCTACCGTACCAACTACAATCGGTGTACTTCTTTAAAGAGAAGAATGGGAGGATATTAATAGGAGACGAAATGGGACTAGGCAAAACGCTGCAGGCCATTTGTATTTTCCACTTTTTTCGGCTTTACCCCACCCTCATTGTGACTCCGTCGTCTCTGAAGCTTAACTGGGCCTGCGAGATTGAGAAGTTCCTGCCTGCGTTGGACCCCTCCAAGGTGCTCGTGGTTGGGGGGTCGAACGACTTCCCGAGGGGGGCCCGCCTGTACAGGTGAGAAGAGGGGGCAAACGAGTGGGGAGCGCACGGAGAGGAGAGAGGGAAGCGGCCCATATAAGGCACCACCACGAGGCAAACCAGTACTGCACCCCCCCTGGTACTACGCCACCCCTTTCACTTCCACCCCTTCGCCTCCACCCCCCGCAGAATCATCATCGTCTCCTTCGAGCTGTACAAAAAGCTGGCCCACCTGCTAAACGAAATAAACTTCAAACTAGTTATCGTAGACGAAAGCCACTTCATAAGGACGGTGCACTACGGGAAGCAAAGTCAGCTAGCCAAAACGATCAAAGGGACCCTTAAAAAGACAAAAAGGGTCATCTTCCTGAGCGGAACCCCCTCCATAAACAGACCCATCAATATATACCACCAAATTAAGTACCTCATAAACAGCAAAAGGCTCTTCTGCAAAAATAAAATCACCTTTGGGGAAGAATTCTGCAAAAAATATTTCTGCAGAGGGCAAAAGATATTCGAAGAGAATTTACGCTCCTGGGAATTCCACCTCTTCTTAAAAAAAACGGTCATGATAAGGCGCTCCATTTCGGAGGTCTTTACGTCCAACTTTCCACACTTGAAGAGATTCTTCGTCTACCTTCCACATGGGGATTACACCATAGGCAGTGGTAACCCCGTCAATTCGTGGTCCCCCCCCAGGTGTACCCCAAGTGGGGAAGAAAATGCCCTCCAAAGTGTCGGGAGGGACTCAAAAGAGGGGACCCAGTCGGTTGCCCCAGACTTCACTCCCCCCAACAGAAAAACACTGAGCGAGTTTTTTCAAGTCAAGATTAAATCCAAAAAGGTAGAGGAGGGACTCTCCAAAGTGATTCATTCGATGAAATACATGGAGGAACATTTCCCAGGAAAAAAAAAAATCATTTTTTGCTACCACCTAACTGTGTGCAAGTGCATTGAAGAGGAGTTGCTAAAAATGATAAAAAGAAAAAAACAAACTGAACAAGTCATTATAGACTACGTTGTACTAAAGGGCAGTTTAAGCGAAAAGGAAAAGAGAGAAAAAATACAATTCTTTCGCATGAACGACACATGTCAGTATGGCATTTTCACCATCTGCGCAGTTAGCCATGGACTAGACTTCACCTTCTGCCACTTGTGTTTTTTCCTAGAATTTCCTGTAAACTTCTTTCACCTGCAACAATGCGAAAGCAGACTGTTTAGGAAGAACCAGCAATTCGACACGTACGTTTTTTACTTCCTCTTGAAAAATGGCTTAGGGAGTGACTACAAAACGTGGAGGAGGTTCACTCTCTGTGCACATAGCACTCGCTCGATCGTCGACGGCACGGAGTTTGTTGCCAAGGATCTCCTTTATGAGAACGTTTCGGGGGACGTTCCTCTGCTGAGCGGTCAGAGTGGGTCACGTGGGAGTGGCGAGCCTTCCCGAAGGGTTTACTCCCCGGAGGAGCCAAACGGCCACCCCCCCAACGAATTGAGCGGCCAACCGAACAACAAATTGAGTGGTCAGCTTAACAACGAACTGAAGGGCCAACCGCAAAACGTGCGAACCGCCCGGAAACGAAAATTCCTCTTCCAAATAAACACCCTCACAAACCGAATCCACGCGTACGACCAAAACAAGAAGACCAACTTTCCCGTGGAGCACTTGGCCAACGGTGTGGGGGACCACAAATCAGGGACGCTTCTCAAAAAATGCGCGGCGAAATTTTTGCAAAACTACAACAAACTAAGCACGAACGAAAAGAAGTTAATTGAAAAGAAAAAATGCGACATGCACATATCGCTGCTTCGCCATTTGCGGGATGGAGAAAATGAAACGAAGCCCCTAAAATTTGAGAGGTACATAAAAAACTTCGCCGCACGCGATAAGACATACGTGAAGACGTACCTTAAAAACAGCTTCAAGGGGAAACTCCAAGTCTTCTATTACCAAGAGTATGACGAAAAGAGAAACGCAGTTAAATGTCTACACTGTAAAAGTGAGTTGCCCCCTTGTACCAGTGCCATAGTAGGCGAATACAACGTAATGAAATATTTGCAGGACCACTCGGACAGCGCCACGATCGAGAAATTTCATCACGAATTTGAAACGATTAAATTGCAAAGTTGTAATGTTAAAAATATTTTCATATGTGATGAGAGCAATATGTTTTGCGAGGGCAAGTGCAGAAAGTTTTATTTTTTAAAAAAAAGTTCCAACAGTATACGCAGATTAATTTACGAAAGAGATAAAGGCGTTTGTAACATTTGCAAATTGGATTGCACAAACTTAATTAGACAAATTAAAAATCAAAAATACTTTCCAATTAACGAAAAAATTGATTATTTTATTAAAAGATATCCTCTATTTATTGAAGATATTAATCATCTCACCCATATACTTGAGAAACCAATGGAGGGACACATCTGGAACGTGGACCACATCTTGCCTGTTTTCAGGGGGGGCGGAGAGGCCTCCTTTGACAACCTGCAGACTTTGTGTACCTTCTGCCATAAGAAAAAAACAAAGGACGATTTTAAGAAGAGGGCGGAGCGGGGTAATCCTGTGGAGAGCGCCCCTCCAGGATGATTCAATTGGTATATTTTCCGCGGGCGGGTGTATGTCCACGTGTGTGTGTATGTCAACGTGTGTGTGTATGTCCATGTGTGTGTTTTTTTTCCTCCTTTTGGATTTTACCTGATTTTACGTGATTTTTTTTTTTTTTTTTTTTTTCCATTTTGGCTAGCTCATTTCGCTAGATTTTTTTACAGTGCACAAATTTGTGAACTCCCCATTTTGGCACTTTCCCGTTGAACCGCGTCTACCCGTTTTCAGCGAATCTCCTCAGTTCCACAAATGCGTGTGTAAAATGCGGAGGGGGGTGTTCCTCCCAAGTGGGGAAAAATTATGAACCGTTCATGCGTTTTTTTTTTTTTTTTTTTCTTTCTTTCCTTCCTTCCTTCCTTCCTTCTTTCCTTCTTTTCACTTGTCGCTCTTCAAACGAACGCTGTACCCGTCCAGATCCTTGACCACCCAGCCGCCGTGCGACTCCCCCAGTTGTATGCCATTTTCCCGCAGCCTCTGCTCCACGGGGGCCAAGTCGTCGAAACTCAAAATTAAATTTCCAAGGGAATTTCCCATGTGTAGCTTAGAGAAGGGGGTGAAAGTAGCGACGTGGCTGTGTAGCAGGTGAATGTGCCAAACGGGCCGCCTGGACTAAACTGTGCACACGCCTGGAAAAGGATGGACCTGCTCATCCTAGTAAGCTCGCACCACTCACCTTATCCTCATCGTAGGCATACGCCATCTGCAGCACCGTCGCGTTCCTTCCCGAGGAGAAGAAGTAGCTCATCCCGCCGTACACACTCCAGGGGTAGGAAATTTCTTCCAAGTGGCTCTGTATCCTTATCAGCTAAATGTGGGGGCCGAATGGGAAGATCGAAATGGGCACGCTGAACAGAGTAACTGTTCGGAACGGGGAAACTTTATTTTTATTTTTTTATTTTTTTTTGCTCTTTTTCTTACCTCCATTCCTAAAATGTCCGCGTAAAACCTTTGCGAATCCTTCGTCGACGTGGTAAAGAAGCGTATCTGTAAATTTGCATTTTGTTAAAAGGGGCATTACCGATTGGGCAGCAGGACGAAACGTGAGCGAATGTGTAGGTATAAAAAAATCGTGCGCTTAAAGGGGGGCTCTTTTCCCTTATTTTCCTGCTTTATGTGCGAACCCTGTCCAGTTTGCTGCCTTTCCCCTGCAGCACCACCTCGATTCCGTAGCCGTCCGGGTCCGTCACGAAGCAGTTTGTTGCGAACCGTCTAATTTGCGCCTACGAGAGTGTGTGGGGGGGAGGGGGCGAAAAATGAGCGCGCTAAATGGGATAGCCCTAAGTGTGATCACACCACTGCAATGGCACCGAGTTGGCATCCCCCGTGCAGAAGCTCTCTCCTCCTACGTCCTCGTCCGGCAGTATGCACGCCGTGATCGGCCTTTTGTCTATCCCCTCCTCCACGTTGCCTCCGTAGATTTTCGTTTTGCTTATTTGGAACTCTTCTAAGTTTACGCCCAGCCCCAGGAAGGAGTGCTGCCAGGTGGGGAAAAAGGGTTTGCGGGCTGTTTCGGCGGTTCACTAATGGTGGAAAGGGCGGCGATAAGGCAGCCACAATGCAGCGATGGTGCAGCAAAGTGGCACGAGCAAAGCCGCTTGCCATTCAGGCGGAGCGCCCCGCCACACCTCTTGGCGAAGATACCTCTCCTACAGTCATGTCCTGCTGCTCCCCCTTTTGCACTAGCTTTATGTAAGCCTCTTCCGGGCCTAAGGCCATTTTCACGAAACCCTCGCCCTTCTCGCGCACTTGAAAACCCAGCACATTTTTGTAAAACTCGATCGAGTGGTCCACATCACGGACTGTGTACTCTATGCCCTCCACTCTGCATTTCAGCCTCCTATTTCGGTGTGGTTCACCCGTTTTTTTAACCTCCTTCCCGACGATGTTGCTGCTGGTCAGGAAGGAATAAGACGAACTCCTTGGCAATTTCAAAAAGTGGTAACCCTTAAAGCAGAGCAGGGCTGACCAAAGGAGGGCGCGCTTCATCCAGGAGACCTTTGCCATGCGCGCCAGCATATACAAAAAAAAAAAAAAAAAAAAAAAAGATGTGTGTCCAGTGTGCGCAGGTGTAACGAGTGGGTGGGGAGTGACGGCCTAATGTTCGGGGGGCATGCAAAGAGGGAACCCATCTGTAATCGCTACGTTTTGATGCCCACGTGGTGGGTCCTACACTTGGCTCACCGCAAAACCTTTTACATTTACTGCGATGTGAGCGAAGCGGTTTGCGCGAGGATGGCGAAAAACAGGTTCGCACCAGGGAACGAAATGGATGGCAAGCAGGTTCGGGCGGAAAAAAAAAAAAAAAAAAAAAAACATGCATACTAATGAACTTACATGCATACTTACGAACGTACGCACATATACCCGCCCGCAGGATGGTCGGGCGGGCAACCCTCAACGCGGGAACAAAAGGCGGCGCCGCAACTGCCGCAACTACCGTAGGAGCCGCCAACCTGTGAGAACGCCTGTGGAAGGAAGCGCCTCCACCAGGGGTGCCAGCCACGCGAGTGCATACCGTGTGTGCTTCGGCACCGGTGTAGTTGCTGCAAAGGAGACTCACTTGCGATAGGGAAGCGGGGTCGTGTTGGGCAAAGTGTGCGCTCCGCAGGGGGGGATATACTACCGCGTAGGTGTACCACCGCTACACCTCACTCGTATCGCCCGACGGAAGCAAACGCGCGAGACTTCCCCGTCTCGAGCAAGTACGAATCGGCGTCGCGGGCCACGTTTAGCAGCTTCTGAAAAATGGCCTTGACCCTCTCAAGGCGGCCATAACACATGTGCCACTCGTAAAAGGGCATAATCACTAAGCTGTAATTTAATTTCCTCCAAAAAAATAAACGCAAATAAACAAACGGTAAAACCTCGATGGAGGCATCATCCACTTCTTTAAAATAATTCTCCTCTTCCAAAAATTCAAAAATAATTTTCTTTTTCAAGTCCACATATTTAACATTTTGGGAAAACATCCGTACGTTCTTCGTAATTTCTATTTTGTCCTTCTGGCTGTTTTGACAGTAGGCATATTTCTTCAAAATGATTTCAAATTCGTGGTGGGCTGCCTTGCTTCGCTTGCTGCGTTCCTTGGAGGGGTCCTCATGCTCGTGGCAGTCCGAACGATGAGGACTTCTTTTCTCCGTCGGTCGTTCCCCTCGTGTGTGCACCTCGGCGGGGTCTATATGGTTGTACTCCCGAGAGATGATCTCCATCTCGTTATCATCTTCCGTGTCCAGGAGGACGAGCTTCTTCCTGTCAAAGGTGAAGTCGTGTGGAGGGGGGGGTGCCCCTATTAATGGTGATGATTTCCCCCCTTCCCATTGTAGCGACTCCCCCAGGTGGGCCTCCACAAGGCTGCCCACGTTTTGCAGCAGCGAGTCCACCTCGGCGTGACCCTTCTGCGTCCCAAAAAATTTCACATTCAACAGAAAAAAGAAAAACTGCTCCGGAGGAATCAACTGCTTCATCTGGAAAATGCCGATCATCAAGTTGGGGTACCTCTCCACAAAGGGGATGTCCCGGAAGGAGAGATTTACAAAAGTTACCAGCACGGGGATGAACTCCTCTTTGAGTTTTGCGTCAGCTTTGATCTGCTCGTACAGCTGGTCGAGGAGCTCCCGACTTGTGCGCATGTACAGGTCGTTCACGCCGCAGTGGATGTTGGTGGCTGGGTTGATTAGCAGCGGCACGACGGAGAAGTAGCTCTTCAGGAAGGGGAGCGGCAAGGGCAGTGACAATGGGGGTCGCGCCGCTCCTTCAACTGATTCGCCACCCAATCGGTTGCACGACGATTCGCGTGATCTGCTGCGCTGCTGTTCGGTTGGTACCCCCCCCCGGAGCGCCTGGCTGACCGCTCTCAAGCAGCACTCCAACAAACACACGTACCGGTAGGGGTACATATTTTTAAAGCTCCTCATCAAGAGCTCCAGCTGAGGAACGCCCATGGAGCCCTCCCCCAACTGACGCTCCAGGAAAACCAGCAGGTATTTCCTTATGAGGGCATTCCTGTGGTCCACCTTTATGGAGAGCTTGCTCACTAGGTACAGCAGCTTGATCGGTTCGTCCGTCTTCAGCTCAGCGGTGTTCACTTCTTCGGTCTTCACTTCTGCCCTCTTCGCTTCTGCCCTCGTCACTTCTGCCCCCCCCCGGTGAGACCCCACAAACCGAAGTAAAATCCTTTTAAAAACCGAATTGAAGGAGCTGAACTCCGTGTCTACGTTGCGGATAATGCTGAGCCCCCTGACCAGCTTAAGAATCTGCTCGCTCTTCAACGCATGCACATGGTCATACAGGTTGGACAGGACCACTCGAACGACCCCCTTGTTCACGTAACCTAACCTCTGCAAATAGTACAACAAGGTGCAGCAATCTCCTGGGCATATTTTTGTTCGCCTGCTGTTGGAGAGGATGCCCCCCTCCTCTAGGGTAACAACCCTACCTGAAGAGTTAACCTCCTCCTCTAGGGTAGCAACCTTATCTGAAGCGTCTACCCCCTCGTCGCCTCCCCCACTCAGGTATGCCCAGTTCGTCTCCAGCACCCGCTCGATCTTCCTGTACGCCTCGCTCAACTCGCTGCACCCCATTTGGTCAACCATCCCCCCCGTGGCATTTTCACTGCTGAGCAAGCTGCCTGAGCGGTTCAGAAGTTGGTCCGCGTCTGAGCAGTTCAGAAGTCTGTCCGCCCCTGAACGGTTCATAATTTTGTCCTCCCCTGAACGGTTCATAATTTTGTCCACCCCTGAACGGTTCATAATTTTTTCCACATCTGCGCGATAACGCGCGCGCTCCTTCCTCCTGCCCACCAACCGACACTGCAGCACCGTCAGGGCGCTCAAATAATTCAGCACATTCTCCAAAAGGACGTAATTCTCCTTCGTAAAAAAGTAAAGGCAGTGGTACAGCCCCCTCAGGAGGAGCAAAATGTCCTTAAGGGAGAAGTGCACTGAGCAGAGCAGGCAGCACTTCAGCAGGTGCAGAAAAAGGGGGGCATCTCTATATCTAACCTTGCCTAGAAGAGAAATCTTGTACAGCACATTTTGGACGTACCTATCGAGGTGTTCAAATGGGATAGAAACTTCCTCATCACAGTTGATTAGGAAGAAGCTTCTCCTTCTCACTTGGTTAGCGATGCTGGGGTAGTCCTCCTTTTTGCGGCTAACAAGCCCTTCCGCTGCTTTGGTCAGGAGGAGCGACTCCTCCAGGGTTAGGGTGCTTCCTCCTTGCAGGTTCTTAGCACCGCCGTTCACGCCGCTACCCCCACCAAAGACGCGATGCACAACGCAGGAAAACAACTTCCCCCTCAAGGACCCCCTCACTGCAGAGCTTTTACCAATTGTGCAAAACTCGTCCAACAAATAAATCATCGTGGAGGTGGACTCGATCAAGTTGGTGTCGTTCTTATCCAAAAATAATTCCATCTTGTTCATGCAAAAGTTCACATGATAAACCTTTTTAAAATAAAAAATAATTTTGGCTAGCTCAGCCACACGGTCGTAGTGAAAATGAGAAAAGTCCTCCACCTTCAGCGAGTCAAACAGAAATGAAAAATAACAAAAGGGCAACAAATCGTGGTGCTTTATATTCCTACTCTTGATAGTGTTTAGGACATTCACATAGTCCATATCCTTCAGTTCCTTCCCTCGTTGTATGGACCCTTTTAATCTGCACAACACATCATAGTAACAGTCATTATCGATGAGGTTAAAAAATTGCAAGTCTTCTAAAATGTTGCAAAGCTGCTGTGTATTCGCCTGGGCCATTTTTTCGTAAAAGGTATTTCTAAGGCGGGAGTTTATTTGCGTGATTAGCTCCAAAATTGACTCCCTGTTTTGGTGGCCATTCCGGTTGGCTTCTCCTTGTGTGGGGGACTCACAGGGGTGATTCTTCCCCTGGTGAATGGTCTCCACGTGGTCTAACCGCTTAACCCCATCGAGTGTTCTCCCACCCAGTTCGCCTTCCCTCGCCACCCCCATCACCAACTTCTTAACACATCGCAGTACAGACGATATGCCGTGCACCTGTAAAGATGGCACCACGCTGTGCAGTCTTCTCAAAAATGAGTTCAGCAACACTTGGCTTTGCTCACCTGGGGAGGCATCTCCGAGAGGTGGCATAACCCAGTGAGGATTAGCACTTCCGCTAAAGCGCCCCATCCCGTTGACGTAAAAATGAAAAAGGATGGTCAAATCAACCGCATTACTTTCATCCAAAATTTGGTCCACATTTTTGAAAAATAAAAACAAAAAGTTCTCATTGTATACGTCCAACTTTAGCATGCTATTCAAAATTAAGCTTATGCTCATCACGGGGACATTCTGGAAGATGGCCGAAGCTTTGTCCACCAGTTTTGTGTAAATTTCCTTCACCCCCTTACTGTAGTACCCCCCTTTACTGATTGAGTTAATCAGCTGCGACAATTCGATTGGATTTTCAGCCACAGATAATCCATAACTTAGGTTCTTCTCGTACGTTTCATATTTCCCATTTTTCAAATTATCGCTTAGCAATTTACACAGCTTGGTTATTCTTTTCCTTTTGTTTCTTTCCTCTACTGGGTCCTGCCCAGGAAGTTGTTGCTCTTTTTCGTGGAGATGATATTTACTACTTCGTGTCTCCTCTCCGTATTTGTCCCCCCTTCTGTTGCTCCTCCTCACAGCGTCAATGTTCAGTGGCTTTCCCCGAAGCCTCTTCACAACAATGGAGCTGAAGCTGCTGCGGGATGCGGCCTTACGCAGGAGCGTCTCCACGGCGTCCAAAAAGCCGCTACACCTTTTTGCATACATTTGTTGGGAGAAGTTACATGGGCAGCCCCACAGGAGCGGTAATGAGATAGGGCAGCTACAATAGGGCTCATAAAAAGAGCCAATCTGGGCGATCTCCAGGTGGGTAAAAAAATAAAAAAAACCACAATGGGACACACAGCAGTGTTGCCGATACTCCCGTGTTCTTCCCACAAAAGAGAGAAGGGAAATCCCCCAATTGGGGTGCTCCCCTAAGGGTGAAGAGGTATTAAAAAAAAAAAAAAAGTTAACCCGCCGCAAATGTTGTCAACTCCTCATTACAACTGTGCTCATTTTCCTTGGCACCTCACCATTGGTATTTTCTTCCCTCCAAGTTGAGCTGCTACGCATTGTAAGTGAGGATAGCCCTCCTAAAAAAGAGAGTGTACTTTTTCTCTTTTTTTATTTTCAAGTGAATATAGGCAACCGTAAGCGCTACAATATCGACGTCGCGTCCCTTTATCACAAAAAAGCAGAAACATTCAATGGTTTTTTTTTTTTCTTCTTCCTTTTCGCTCACGCAATGTTGAAACTTCGCAGGAATAAGTGAAGACAAAATCGAATGGGGTTAATCTTAGAGAAGCAGCTGGTGGAAGCCCTCTCAAACGGGGTGTGTGCACGAGACAAGCGGCGGACCCCACTTGGGTTTTCACTTCTTTTCATCGTCCGACGGAATGATGCCAGCCTTCTTCCATTCGTGGTAGCTTAAAGGGGGGAAAAACGAGCCAAATGGGGCAGACGCAACCAAACGGGGCAAACGCAAACCAAACGGGGCAAACGCAACCAAATGGGAAAACGCAACCAAACGGGGCAAACGCAACAAAATGGGGCAGATGCAACCAAACGGGGAAAACACCACACATAATACGCGGCGCGCCCCTTGCAACCTACGTGGTGTGTCCCAATTCGTTGAGCAGCTTCTTTTCCATCGATTCCTCCGACTCTTGCGCCTCCTTTTGCAGGTCCCGCTTGACGTTTCGGATGTAGCCCAGGGGGGTCTGGAGGCCGTCGCCGGTCACCATTAGCACCAGCATGCTGAGAGATGTGAAGGCCAGCAGCTTGATCTGCGCGTTCTGAAGTGGGTGCGTGTGGGGAGCGCATCGTTGGGTATACGTATGGATTAGATTAAGACTCACACATGTTAGTATGTCCACATATGTAAGCACATTTGTGCGCACGCACATGGGCAGCTCATCATGGAAAGCTGCTCCGGCGCTTCTTCGGAGCACTCTCCGCTCATCCACAACGGCAGTGGAGATCTATCTCCTTCCCTTCTCCTCCCCTCATTTAAAATTACCGAAAAGTTCCCGTTTTTCACGAAAAGCAGGTTTTTCAATTTATCCATTTCTTCCGCAACAGCTTTGACATCACATCACACCGGTGCTTCATTCGGCTGGACTGGATGTTTTTTTTGCTAAAATGTTTCAAAATGCAATTTGGCATGCTTGAGCGAAATCCCTGCAAGGGGGTACTCAAACTGTTCTATACTTTTGCACATTTGGAGGAACATCCTTATGCATAAGTTTACTCGTTTTTTACGCCACTTCGGGCCACATTTCCCGAGTTGCTAGCCACGTCGCTGAAAATTGACTGACCCGTTCAGGCGTTTTTACAGAATTTTCAAAAAAATTATGACCAAAAAAAAAAAAAAAAAAAAATAGTTAGCTAAACGGAAGAGGCGAAAAGGATGCACACAGGGAACAAATCGAACGGTGAACGGCGAACAAACCGAACAGTGGGTTGCTTAGTACGTATAATGATAAGGCATATGCCGTGAGCGCCGCAGGAATACATGTTTGTAGCCTCTTCGCCCCTTCGCCCCCTCTTCTGCGAATCCCACTCGTGGAAACCGCGTCAGTGAAAAAATGAAAAATGCTTTGCCACAACGTTGCGAGCAAGGTGAGCGAACTCCTCCTTAACCGGATGAACTGCCCCTTTCTGCAAAATGTACAAGTAAGAAACCATAAAATTATCAAACCCAGAAACATCATCAAGCTATGGAAAATTAACAAAGGGGACGAAGTGAAGGTGATATCGGGAAAGGATAAGGGCAAAATAGGGGAGGTACTAAGTTGTGATAAATTCCGGAACATGGTTAAGGTAAAAGGATGCAATTTGAGAAAAATCTACCTCGATAATAAATTTGTTTATATCGAAAAAAAAATCCATTATTCGAATGTCCAACTGATTGATGATTTTTTGAAGACAAACACCAAGGTGTGCATTAGGTACACGGATGACAATCAGGTTATACGGATATCGAAAAAGTCCGGAATTGTCATTCCGTGGCCCTCCAAGACGAACAAAGAGGACGAGTTTGACGATGTGGAGGAAAATCCCCTCGATACGCCACCGCAGGAGGCCCTCAAAAAGACGTACGACTACAAGGCCGATGTGAAGTTCATGAATATATTGCGCCAGACGGTTAACAAATACAACAGGGAACTGTCCTAGAGTGCAAGAAGGAAAAAGGAACAGACACAGCCATGCGTCCAACACTGCTTTGCCAATCCAGAGAGGGGAGCGCCACAATTGTGTGCGGGATTAAATCCGGGCAGGTTTAACTGCCAACCGGTGCTGAACACCCAATAGGCGGAGCCATGTTTCGCTTTGAACGATGGATATGAAGCTTTGGCTTGATTTAATTCACTTAATTGAATTCCTTTTTTCGTGAAAAATAGGAAGCACCCGTGTGGCTAAACGGTGGAGAGGTGCAATACTTACCTCCAGGGAGGTTCAACAAAAAGGAAAAGAAGAGTAGTACACACCCTGGGGCGCCTGCACAACTATAGAGCACCACCCGATATGGTGTTCTTTTTTATTCAACTGTGGCTGCCTCGGATGGGCGCAATTCCCGCAGTCGTGTACACCGTGCTGCATCTACATGGGGGTCGTGGGGGGTAACAGCAGTGGGCACATGCTAGCAAACCATGTTTAATCGCTTCAAAGAGAGTAAACACAATTGGGATGCCAAACCGTCCGGGCCACACATTCATTTGGCCGTTGGCAAACAAAGCGCAAATCTATTTATACGTGGGCGAATTGTTTAGCTGCCCGATGGTCAATTTGACGAGTTATCCTACACCTAGAAGTGGTAGCCCCCCCATCCCCCTTTACTTTAAAATTACATTCGTTTAGTTTATTCGCTCACAATTTAAAGAAGGTGCTTCTTAAGTGTGAATTTATTTTAATTTTTCCTTTGGCTGCCTCCGTTGGGATCATCCTCCCCATCCCGTTTCAGAAAATGTTCTCCTCATATTTTTTAAAGTGTTGTTCTGTTCATCCTTTTAACATTTTTTGTTTCAATTTTTTTCCCCTTGGCAGCAGCCACTGCGACGACTCCCCAAAAAAATTCGCTTTAAAAAGAATTTATATTTTATATATTTTTTTTTATATTTTTCGTGACAAATGGGGACAACCAAGAAGTGACGTCTCGCTGCTTAATCCCCCGAACGGCAGTACGAAGCAGTACAAAATGTACGCTATGTTAAATATAGACCGTATGCAGCAAATAAAAAGGCTACCAGCAAGTGGATGTATATAATCCCCCCAATTGGTAACGTGAAGAATGTGAAGGAGGAGGTTGCGGCTGCCTGGGCGGGGCATAAATGTATAAAAAAAAAAAAAAAATGTAAAGTGGGTTTTTTTCCTAAGAGGTGATATATGCACTTCACGTTGGGGGCCCCGCAAAACTCTGTTAGCAAAAAAAAGGAAGAAGCGCGGGGCGAACTATGGTGTATGGTGAGCCACTTGCATCGGGTGCGTATGCCCCGCGGTACAATATACATAACAGTACATCTCGCTGCTGGGGCTGTATGCACAGTGGGGTACGTACATATAAACGCGCCACTATATATACATAGGTATGCTACGTACAAATATGCTGTACATACGATTAACATTACGTAAATACTGTATTGTATGTAGAGTGGCTTGCGGCTCGCGGGGCCGAGGAGCGCCCCCCCGCCAAAAGGTAAAGGGAAGGGACGTATGCGGAACGCGCGTAAAAGTGAAGCAGCTACGCTAAGCGGTTGAGCTGCTAAGGGGCGCTACACGCGCTGCGCGTAAACCGCCCCGCGCCAAAAAAAAAGATATACATATTATATATACATTACATAATATATATAATTACATATATATATTATATGTACATGTAAACAATTCGCACTGCAGCTATGTCCATTTTCGTATGCGTAGCCATTTCGTATGCGCTTCCGACCGCCCCATGTTGCGCTCAGCTCGACATGCGCACTTCAGCAGGGGGCGAATTTTTGGAGGAAAAAAAATTAATTGAAGGCGCGGCAGAAAAAATAAAAGCAAAACATACAGCAAAATGACGCAACATATATATATATATATATATATATTTATGCATTCCATTTTTTGAACGCACGTTTACATGTAAGTTATAGAGAGGAGCCTTCGCGCGAACATGAAAAAGCTTAAAAGCTGCTAACCCGTTAAGCGGTTAATAAGTGCGAACAAGCTGAACTTTTGGAACGCAGTTTAAAGCGATCGAAAAAATACGCCATGAGCAAATGCATCTTTTATTGGAAGGCGTTTATGCCCCAAACTTTTTTACTTAGGTATTTTACATATACATTAATTGTACATTAATTATACATTCATTTTTCTTATTTTTTTTGTTTATTTTTCGTTTGTTTTTTTTGCCCACTTATGCATAAAAAATCACTTCATTTTTTGCGCCTGCCGGTCAAAACTTGACCATCTCGCAAAAGAGTTTTTTTTTCTTTTCGTTTTATTTTACTTTTACTGTTTCTTTATATTTTTTTTTTTCTTTATATTTTTGTTTTTCTTTTTTTTCTTCTTTTTACTTCTTCGCATAGCTGACCCCTTGGCAGCTTCTCACCCGTTTATGCGCAAATGTATACCTGCCTCTCACCCTTTAACGCGTAAAGCGTGAACGGAAAAAAAGGAGAAAACAAGTTAAAACCAGTTTTACGCGCGAGTCAGTAGATACAAAGGTACTATATTCCTTTGTACTGTTCACTCGCTTCCTTATGCCTGTTCATTTTTTTCCCGTTCGCCATTTCTCAATATAATTCTTCCTCCCCAGGAAAAAAAAAAGGGCCTTTATCTTTACGTGCACGTGTATATATATATGTACGTACACTCCTGAATGAACATGTACGCCCAGTAGGCCGTATCAAAAGGGCAAATTTTGTTCCCCATTCGCCAAAGAAATAGCCAAAAGTTTGTTCACACGAAAAGGGCGAATTAAAAAGGAAAATAAAAAATAAAAAAAATAAAAATAAAAATAAAAATAAAAATAAAACATGCCCTTCGTTGAGCGCGAAGGAGCAATCGAGAGAGAGGTGCGCGTTTTGTAAGGCAAAGGAGAAAAGAGCACCTGTTACTCATACTGTACACATGTGAATGATGCCCGTTTCAACGTGAAGGAGCATAAGCAGCAGATGAAGGATTGGTGCGCTCGTAGGAGGTAAAAACTCAGTCCTGTAGCGCAATCGAATGGACGAAAGTGAAACTTACATATGCAAAATACGTACGTGTACGTGCGCACAATTGTGTTAGTTTGCTGACTGCACGATTGTACGCGCGGAAATTTATTTAAAGCTGAGGAAGATCACACGCTCCTTCGTCGCGCGCTTCTGCACTCACTTCTCCACGCACATGTTAAAGCCATTCGAGAAGGCGCGAACCCTTGGTGAGATTATCTTAATGTACGTACCATTGCCTCGGAGGAATCGCGTACGTTTGAATGCCTACATGTGTACATTTTAATTTTTTTTTTTTTTTAATATCCTTTTGCGAGCATTTTCCACACGTTAGGGGTTTAATTCAGGGAGTTTTTGTTTCCTCCGTTGGTTAATCTTCCCATTTTTTCGTCATCCTTACGTCGTTATTTAGTCATTCCTACGTTGTTATATAGTTATCATACGTCGTTATATAGTCACCCACGTCGTTATATAGTCACCCACGTCGTTATTTAATCACCTACGTAGTTATATAGTCACCATACGTCTTTACTTATCCCCGTTTTGTCACCACTTCGTCCCCTCGCTCGTTTCCCCTGCCTCGATTTCCCCCCCCTCATCTCAGTTTTCTCATTCGTCGTAGCCCAGTTTGACGGAGCCGCGGGTTAGCCACATTTAGAGGAAAAAAAAAAAAAAAAAAAAAAAAAAATAAGGAACTTAACGGAACGGAAAGGAGAGGGGCATATCACCACGCCAGTCACCCCTACCCGCAGCGAACGCACCTGTGTGAATAACGCGTGGTATGGTACGCTCGCCCGCTGCGTGTGCACATCGTCAAGTCATTCCCCTGTTGATCGAGTCTACCTAAGTCTACAACCAACCGTACACACACATACGCACACCCTCTGTACTGCATCGGCGCGGTTCCCACATTTTTTTCGCGTGCCTGAAGGATTACATATTTATTTATTCATTTTGGCAAAGGGATTTATCGTCAAAGTTAAAGGAAATATTTTTACGTGTGGAAAAAAAAAAAAGGCACACGTGACGAATCGCGTGCGATCGTAGGTATACTCCAGGAACGCAACAGCTGTCGGCATTTCCCCAAGTGTAAGCACCTCCGTGTGGATTTCTGCAAGCGGTTAGCGCAGGTGAGCGGCGAATTTGAGCATTTCACCGCGTGCTGTGAAGGCCCCACTGTGTATCCTCCTGCTCTCCCCCCTATCCTACGTTCTGGTGTTTGCCCCACCGAGAGTCTAAACGGAGAGGACACACGCTCGGGAAAAAGTGGCCCACAAGTTAACCGCATTCGAGTGCTGTCTTAGGAACGTCCGCACCGCTTCGCACCCCTGCTGATAGGCACCGCGTGTATGTTCTGTGCTGTCCTGTCCGCTTCGCCTCCCCTTCGCACACCTTCTTAAAAGAGCCCAAAATGATAAAGCAAAAGAGGTCGTACACGCGCATCAACAACGAAGGCGAAATGAGCAACCACAGCGATGAGGAAGGCGCATTTAAAAGGCCCCGAAATAAAAGTGCCAGCAGCAATAGGTCCTTCGGAAGTTACAACGATGAGGAAAACGAAAAGGATGAAAGAATGAGTTACTCTGCTAGTGGCACAACCACAGAAATGAGAATCCCCTACTGTCTCCTCCTACCCAATAGGGCCATCGGCTTTGTCATTGGTAAGTCAGGAAACAATGTACGTGAAATTGAAAAGGCCTGCGGAGCGGTTATAAAATGCCAAAAGGAATTTGACGTCTCAGTGTATCCACCTCCATCGGAAAAAATTCTAACCATCTTTGGAAAAAAGGAAAATAAAAAAAAGGCATTAGAACTCGTTCTAGGTAAATCCAAAACGGTCATGGATTTCCATGAAGAGGATGGGAAAGAGTCCATCGTTATCATCGTACCTACTAGATCTATCCCCATCATCATCGGACAGAAGGGCTCCAAAATTGCCTCCCTCTCTGAAAAATCAGCTTGCGAAATAAATGTACATAAGGATGACGTTCCAGGCATTAAGGATAAGGCTATTTTCATTAAGTCAAAAAAAATTGGAAAAATTATCGACTGCATAGGCATCATTTATGATTTGCTGGAGGATATCGTTGATAATGGTATTCTTTCCTTGTCTGAGTTTCCTGGGGTTCCCAAAAGTGGCGCTGTGATTTCTTCCCTGGGTGGTGGCGGTGCGATGGGGGATGGCCCAGGCGGCATGGGTGGCGACGACCCGATGAGGGGCAGCGGCCAGATGAACAACATGGCGGGTAACCACATGGGTGGCGGTGGGGGTGGCCCCAGTAACCACTTCCACCCAGGCGCACACAACCACTTTAACCACGGCGCGAAATATAACATGAAAAAAAATGATAACAGTAACTCCTTTGAGCATATGAGCGGAGACGATTACGACAATTTCTCAGTTCCAAAGGAGAGGAATTTGTTACTACACAAATACGGAAAGGAAGTGAGTGCCTGCGTGATTCGCTTCGTCCTTGACGTAGAGACCACCGCGTGGATAATCGGCAAGGCGGGGTGCCACATAAAGGAAATAAGAACCATAACAGGAGCAGGTGCAGTTATAGTAGACGCCCCAGATAATATAGAAAATGTAAAAACGTGTGATCGAATTTTAACCCTTTCCGGATCGGCTGAAAATAAATTTAATGCCCTCAAATTAATCGTCAGACAAATGGAAGAAAGGGAAAAAAATATCAACCACCCTATGCGTATGCTAGTCCCTGGAAAGGCAGCTAGCTTCCTTATCGGTAGGAAGGGCTCCATTATAAAGTACATCACGGAGATGTCCGGTTCGCAAATACAAGTGGCGAAAAATAAAGAGAGTGAAAATGAAAAGCTAGTCCTGATTAGCGGTTCGCCAGATTCTAAAATTTTGGCCTCCATCCTAGTTTTGCAAAAATTAGAAGAATATGAGAACCCGGCCATCGTCAGGGAGGGACTGCTCATCCCCCTGAATGACGTCTTCTTCAGCTTGGGCGCGAACAAGTATGCCGGCGTGAAGAAGGGCACCCACAGCAACCACGGGGGTAGCAGCAACAACGGGAGTAGCGCCAACCACCACAACAACAGTTACAGCTACGGAAACAGCTACGGAAACGGCGGGGGGGGGAACCACAGCAAGCCTATGCATAACCACCACCAATCGAACGCGCACAGCGACAGGTACTTCTCTCCCAACTCCATGCCCAACAGTCACTACGGCAGGGGCTCCTCCCCCCACGGGGTTAACGGCGGCGGCTACGGTGGAGGTGGAAGCCACCCGGACCACCACCGCGCGAACCATCACTACCCGAATGGCCACGACGACGGGAGCCACAGCCCCGCGAATAATAGCTACCCCTACGACGACCACGCGATGCAGAGTCATAGCAGTAACCACCACGGGGATGTGAGTAACCACCCTGCGGACCTAAGCAACCACCACGGGGATATGAGCAACCACCACGCGAACCTGAGCAACCACCATGCGAACCTGAGCAACCACCATAACTCACTGAAAAACCCAAACGATATGAAAGACAAGGTGGAAAAAATGTTCCTCCAGCAGTTTTACAAATCCTTTCCCATTTCCTCCCTCCCCAAAATTTTATCCATCACTCAGCCGTACACCATCGAGCTGAACATGCCCGATGTGTATTTGGAAACGTTCGACTCGCAGAATAAAAATGGGAAATCTTTAATTGAAGAAATAATTGAGAAGTCCGGCTGCAACATCTCCATCTGCACGGACTCGAACGACTCCTCCTCCTACACCTTCATCCTCTCCATCACGGGTTCCCCCCTCGCCAACTCCATCGCCATCCTCATGATTCAGGCCAAAATATTTCAGTTCGACTGGTTCTGAGCGGCGGCAGTGGCAGCGCAGAGCAGCGGTGTGCTTCTTCGCGGTGTGCTTCTTCGCGGTGTGCTTCTTCGCGGTGTGCCTCTTCGCGGTGTGCCTCTCCACGGTGTGCCTCTTCGCGGTGTGCCTCTCCACGGTGTACCTCTGCACAGTGCGCCCCCTTCGTAAAAACGCTCTTTCAATTTTTCAACCCCCAAATGTACAAAATTCGACGCACATTGCGGCCGAGTTCCCTCCCCCCTTTCCTTATCACGTTCTACGTTGTCATCGTTTCACCAAATGGTTACCCAGTTTTTCATTTTTTTCGCTCCTTTTTTCTCCCCTTTTTTTTTAACCCGCAAATTAGCACAACTTATTATATGTATACGAGGTTGCACCAACCCGTAGTTTCCTCAAAATTTACAATCCCAAAATGGGCACATGTTCCTTGGGGGAGAAGCCCCTTTCGTTTTTTTTTCTTTTCTTTCTCTGTCTCACCCCGCCGCGGCACCCTTGAAGAACAACACAGGGAGGCGTATCATGTGTGCCCTCTGCACAGAATTGTCTTACAACGTTAAACAAAGTTTGCGCGACAAATTTTCTGTTTTTTCCCCAAATGAGGAGGAAAAAAAAAAAAAAAAAAAAATACATGAACATGAGTGATCCACCTGGACCGGAAACCCCCTTCTCAAACGTATCACTGTATGCACACTTCCGTTCATGCGAAATTATTTCTCTTAATTACGTTTGGAAAAAAAAATGTAGCGAAAGGGTAAATGGGTGAAGCGGTTTACGTCCCCCACTTGGCACACACACCGGCGCTCTGCGGTGAGGCCAGTGCCGCTCCTCACTTCGCTTCGCTTCACGTCGCTTCACGTCGCTTCACTTCAAGTTGAAGAGCGCCTTCGTTTTTAAAAATTCCTGACTCTAAGGGGAAAATGAACAAACAGGCAAGTACAGATAAACGCAAAGGAGTGAAAAATATTTTTCCGCCTCTAAAAAAAAATGGGCCACCTTTCGCAGTGCGTGTCATTCGATGCGTGTGCGTATGTGTATATTAGCACATGTGTGTGTTTTTTTTTTTTTTTTTTTTTCCTCTTTCGAGGAGCTACCTGAATGAGGTGCATCTTCTTCTTCGCCGGGCTCCTGTAATCTTTCACCACTGTAATGTTGCTGCGCAGGGGGTAGGGGGGAAACAGCGGGATGTTCTACGCACGTTGGGGGGGTGCTAATGTGGAGGGCAGTGACTAAGGCGATCCTCCGCGGTGGGGAATGCGTAACGGCCGATTGTACCACTCCCCTTACTAATAATCGAAGCTGGCTATCCCGTGGTTCTCGTCGAAAATCCTCAGCTTGTCGATCCTGTTCGTCTGCGACGAGTACATGTCGAACCAGTGCCTCAAATAGGAAATGGCGTACGCGTCTCCTTGGAACTGCGGGATGGGCCGGAGCAAAGCGAGAGGGGGTGAAAAGACGGGTGAAAAGACAGGGGAAAAATGTACATCGCAAAATGCACGAAAAGGAAGGCCATTTGTTTGGCCTCCCTGCCCCTCGACCCCTTACGTGGCCCATGGCAAATCGCCGCCTGCACTTGATCCAGCCAACTAGGAACATGCGCTTGGCGGTTCTGTAGAGCTCCTGGCAGAAGACGTTCCCTTCATCTGCGGGGGGGAAGCGGTGTTGTGTAGCGGCATTGCGGCGTGGTGTGACGCTGCTCTGATGTGGGGCGCGCCCCCCCTCGACTGACCTTCGAAAAAGCCATTCATCTCAAACCTAAATTTGGATTTCACTTCGTGAAAGTTCGTTATGTCGTAGTCCTTTTTCGTTTCTTCTCTTTTCACTGGAGGCGGTTTGTACTTGCGGAAGCCGGTGACCTGTACGGGGGGGGAAAAGGACATAATAATAGGCACACCGCGGTGAGAGGAAAGAGGGGGGAGAGCAAAAGGACATGACAGTAGGCATCTGTGTTGGCAGTCATTGCTGCTTCTCTCCCCGGCACACACTAACAACACACGTTCTATTGCACACAAAGATGCCCATTGCTGCGCCTCTTTTGGTCCACCTGCCGGTTCAGTATGTCGAACTGCTTGGCGAATTCAGGGTGGCCCTTCCTTAACTTGGGCTCCCATTTTTCCCCCTTGTCTAGTAGCAAATTTTGGCGAAACAAAAAGTGGGGCTTTCTATGGATGGACAAACTCAGCCTGCTCCTTATCTTCTTCGAAACTGGTGTGGGTATCATTTGGGCGACGCACAGGGGGGGCAGGAGGAGAGAAGCTACTCACACGGGTGGGTGTGCGGCGGTTTACGTGGCTGTTCAGTTGGCCGCCTCGGCTGACTCCCCCAGTGACTGCCCGGCCAATAGCTCACCGACTGATTTCTCCGCCAACTCGTTCGCATGACGGCGGAAGGGGGCCTCCCCAAATTTGCGCCCCTTGCGGAGAATACCTGCGAGTGCGGCAAAGGGGCAAACGGGCTGACTTATCTTTCCGTTAAAGGGGGGAACAAGTGAAAAATAAAGTCCCAGGGGGGCCACATTTTACGTTCGTTTTGCTGCACATGCGTGGGGTTATGCATAAGCGTCATATGTGCATCCTAACTGTTGCGTTTTTTTTTTTTTTTTTTTTATTCCCACATCTCATCTCATCTCATGTCAGTTTTTTTTTTTTTTTTTTTTTTTTTTTTTTCCCCTTCAATGGTGACGCAAACGGAGTGGAAATAAATTCACGTGAACGAGTTTGATGTTTTATTTTCCCCCCCAAGATTGCAATAATGTGAAAGTAGCTTATTTTTACCGCTCCCTTGACGAATCAGCTAACAGGCCATTTAGCCAGTCGGCCAACCGCTCCACACCGCGTGCGTCAGTCCGTCCGTCCGCCCATCCATTTGGCGATCAGGCCCCGTTCCGAGTGACCCACCCGGATGTAGACTTAAGAGCATTTCCTGATGTGTGTATACCGCCTCCCAGAGACACTCTTCACTGGTCCAATTTTTTCCCAATTCACGCGATAGGAAGTGCCTGTCTTGAGTCAGCATCGTAACTTCGTGTTGGACGAGGAAGCAGAACGTATGGGACCCCACAGGATGCAAATAATCACCTAAACGTGTGCACCTGCTCTTTTGGTAGCCGCTCTCCCCATCGACCACGCGTGGATAATGCGCCTATAGGTGTGTTGGCCTACACCATAACTTCCAAACCAATTGCACGGAAAAATGAACGAGTCAGTTAGCAGCCCAATCAAGGCCACATGCAGGGACATGGCCTTGAAGAGCAGCCTGCATTCCTTCACCTTCAGCTTAAAAGACTTCGACATCGCGGGGTTTTTGGTAAAGCGGAGAGCGGTGCGATAGAGGAGGCGCGACAGAGGAAGCGCTATACCGTCGTGTAGCACTACTCAACGGAACCGCCGCGCAGCCGCATCGCCTGTACACCCCGTTTCTCACCCCTGCGTGATGTTTTTCCCCCCCACATACACACCCCCCAGGGAGACGGAGCCCACGGCAGCGTGTTCCTGGCCTGCGAAAGGAGGACCAACTTCATTTGCGTGCTGAAGTGCATATCGAAGTCGCACCTGGTGAAGTAAAGCTCGAGGCGCATCTGTTCGTGCGGCCCCCATGGTGTTTGCGCGTCTGCCCATCGTGTTTGCGTTTCTTCTAAATGTTTACTTTCTTCTCACTGCTTCCTTTCTTCTCCCTGCTTTCCTTCCTTCCCAATGTTTCCTTTTTTTTCTTCCCCCTTACTGCCCCTTTTAGGAGCACACAGGAGGCCCTGCTCAGAAAAGAGATAGAACTACAGGCGCATTTGAAGCACCCCCACATAGCATGGTAAGGGAAAAAAAAAAAAAAAAAAAAAAAGGACACACACGTGGCGAAGTAGTTACAAACTGGCGCAGCAGTTACAGCGTGATGTGCGGATGAGTTTCCCTCCCCCTTTATGTCTGCACACCTTTATGCCCCCCCTCCAGCATGTACACGTGGTTCCACACGAGCAGCCACGTCTTCTTCGTGATGGAGTACTGCTCGAACGGAGACCTCTTCACCTACCTGAACGAACATGGCCCATTCGCCGAAAAAAAGGTGGCAGAAATGTTATTCGAAATTATATGGGCAATAAGAACATGCCACGACAAAAGAATCGCTCACCTGGATTTAAAGCCAGAGAATGTGCTAGTAAATCATGAGGAGAAATGTAAGCTGGCGGATTTCGGGCTATCAGCTCATATAGGGTCGAAGCATAAAAAGAAGGGGATCTCCCATTACAGAGGGACCCATGATTATTGGTCCCCAGAACAGTGTGCAAGGCATCAAAAGAAAAAACAAAATTTTGGAGAATTTGATCAAAAGACGGACATATGGACGTTAGGCATTTTGGCATTTGAACTCAAATTCGGGAGACCTCCATTTGGGTCTACCAATGAAGAAAGAGAGACAGTCATTATGAATAGAATTCAGGACTACCATTGGAGCCAACTCTTTTGCGAAAAGATGAAACAAGATTTGATTGACAAATTATCTCCAGAATTTAAGGACTTTTTAAACCTTTGTTTAGATAAGAACCCTAAGAAGAGACCAACAGCAGAAACGCTAATTCAGCACCCCTTTATTTTTCTTCATAACAAGAGTAGGCCTTGCATCAAGTCCTATGCCACCCAACCGAGAGGCAAGCAGGGGCCTAAGTTGAGTCACAAGGGGTTTAATGAGCAGGACGGCTCCTTCCTCACGCCCATATGGTTCCACAATAAGGGGTAGACAGACTCGCGGTAGAGCGTGTGAAGTGTGCAAAGTGCGTGAAGTGTGCAAATCGTGTAACGCGTGCAACGCGCTTGCCCCTTTCACTTGGGAGTTTCATTTGATTTGTTTTTTTTTCGTGCGCCGTGGAGGGGCACCTATTCGGTCGTTATGTGTGACTACTTTTGGGTCCACCTTCTGCGCGGCGTTTATTCGACCGTCCTGCGTGGCTACTATTCGGGTCCCCCTCCCTCGCGGACTCATTTTCCCCTTTTCCGCACCCCCCCGGCGTTACTACACCTGAGGGAGATCCGCGGGGATGCGTTCTGCCCACACGCGCGAATGTACATCCCCCCAGCAATTTTGCGAAAAGGCAAACTTTTTCTTTCCAAAAGGGAAATTTTTTTTTTCTAAAAGGGCACACGAATGAGCAGGTTATCATACGGAGCAAAGGCTCAAGTGTGAAGACGTGCAAAGGGGGCGAAGAATACGCAGCAGTGGAATGGCAGCGGCGAAATGGTGGCAGTGAAATGGCCTCTTGGCTACTTGACCGCTCCGCCGCTCCACCTCCCACCGCTTAACCGCTCACATGTTCGCTATCGCATTCTTAAACTCGTCGAAGTGCATCCGGTCGCTGCTGCTCAAGTCCATGATGTTGAAAATGCTCCTGAGGGTTTCCTCCGAAAATTCGTTTTCAAATTCTTTGGCCGCCTGGATGAAGCTCCTGGTGGATATGTAGCCCCGATTGGAGGCATCCAGCAAATTGAACAAGCTTTTCATTTTCTCCTTGGACTTGAATTTGTTAATGTCACAGTTGAGCGACGTGAGGAAGTCCTCCAGAGTTATGGTGGTGCCATACATGTGAAATAAATCTAAGAGGTCATCCGAAATGTCTTTGTTGTGATTTGCGTGGAGAAACTTTTGCACATTCTGGATGGTGACGCTTTCATTTTTGCTCCTCTTCATTTTGTTGAAAATATACTCCAGGTTATTTATTTCGTCCGCGTTTAGGAATTTGTAGCTGCTTTCGTTTTTTTTCCCCCCCCGGTGGTGTTCCTCCATTTTGGGAAGCCTCTCCGGGGGGGTTGGCGGTTTGACGAGGGGTAGGTGGTCTCGCGGGGAGTTGGCGGTCTTGCAGGGAGTAGCGCCCTCACGATGGATAGGCAGCCTCGTGGGGGTTAGCCACCCCTCCGCGGGCGTGACTAACCCCGTTTGCTTCCAACCGAGGCGCTGCGCTGCGGCGCTCAAGCCTCGCTGGGGTAGTTCGAGCACAGGTAGACCTCCTCCGAAATGCCGTAGACGTCCTCGAACTTGAGCTCCTGCTTGGGGGGATGGCACACGGGTGATGGGGAAGCGGCGACGGGGCACGCGGGTAACGCGCAGAAAATGAGCAGAAAATGGGCAGAAAAAACTCCGCAAATGCCGCGCCGCTAAACTCGCCGCTGACCGCTGACCGCTGACCGCTAAACGCGCCGCTCGCTCTCACCTTGGACTCCAGGTACTGGTGGATGTGGGGGCGGATGTGCTCGTACGTGTGCTGCAGCGAAAAGTCGAGGAGGCGGTAAACCAAAAACTCGACGGAGAAGATGAGGGAGGGAGTTAAGTTCTCCTTCTTGTCTAGCTTCTGAATGTAGAGGAGCAGCTTCTCCAAAATCTGCATATCATCATGCTGGTAAAATTTGAGGGACAAAATGAGACAAGTAGCTGCGTAGAGCTTCCGATTGGACTTATGCACGTAGCCCTTGATGACGAGCCTTTCGAAGAACACCCACGCACAGCAGATGGTCGAGATGTCAATTTGAGGAATGGTAGACATCAAGTTGAAAAGATCAATTTTTAAATTTCGCAGTTTAGATAATGTTAGCGATTTGTGAATCCACGGATTTATTTCATTAAATAATTCATTCACTTCTTCTTTCAGTTTTTTGGCTTTCACAAAGGGAATCACAGACACGTTATACCCTTGCAAGCACATCACTGTGTGATGCTTCCCTTGCTTAAAACGGGGATTAAACAAACAAAACGCATCATACTCATGTCTACTAGGAGTTAGCAAATGTTCATATGAGGTGCCTTTCTTCCTTTCCTTTTTTTTCCTCTTCATTTCGTTGAAATTTACATTTTTTTTTTTTTTCGCTTCCTCAGCGGTTTCCTCAATTTTGCCTTTTCCCATACTAGTGGTGAAATTCCTACTGGGTTCTTTCACCATTAACTGTTTACCATATTTTTTGGAATCCCCTTCCATCCCTCTGGGTACTTCCTTTCTTTTCCTCATTGCCTCCTCCGCGTGGGAGTTACTTCTTCCCTTTTCTACCCCCCCGAGTTGCCTCCTTTCTTCGTTTATCAAGAGGAACTTCCTGCCCGTCTCTCTGTAACGCCAAAATGCCAGTCTCCTAAAGAAGCGCACCACTCTGTTATCCTCCTCTGCTCCATCAAAGGCATATTTCTCCTCCTCCTCCATTTCCAAATTGGGTACCCTCTTCTTAAAAATAGAAATTGAGTAATTCATGTTCGCTGAGTCGTGGCACCCATTTTCGTTATATGGCTTGTAGGACAGACACATGGTGTGCGTGTTTTGGTAGCACAGCAGGATTTTCGACGCGCCGTGGTTCATGCTGGAGAAGCAGTGGTAGTTTTTGTGCGCGTCCGCTTCGGCGTTTTGCTGGCCCCTGTTCGCGGTGCTATTCGCGGCGCGTCTGTTCGCGGCGCGTCTGTTCGCGGTGCTTCTATTCGCGGTGCTTCTATTCGAGGCACTTCTGTTTAGGCCGCTTCTACTCGCGGCGCCCCTGTTTAGGCCGCTCCTATTCGCGGCGCTCTTCCCCGTGGTGCTCCCCTCATTGCTGCTGTCCTTGTGCCACACCGCCTTGTTGCTCTGGTCGTTCAGGTAAAAGTCGATGTGCCTCTCCTTCCCCGGGCCCTCCGCCCCGCCATCGTTTTTCTCCCCGGAGCTCGACTCCCCACTGCTGCTGACGTCGAAAATGCTGTTCTTCGTCTCAACGGCTGTGTTCAGAAAGGTCTTCGCGTCTTTGAAGAAGTCCTCGTAGACGCTGAAGTACTTCACTTCCTTCATTTGGAGGGGGAGGCGGCAAAAGGGCAACCGCCAAATGGGGAGCCGCCAAACAGGTGAACCCACCAGTGCAGCGGAGAGAAAGGCCGCCCTAACGCGCCAATCTGTACGCTGGTCAAGCCACCCTGTTCGTCGCCTTAGCGGCCCTTCCCCCTAACAGGTTACACCTCGCACGGAAGGGGCACTCATGCGGAAAAAAAAAACAAAAAAAAAGAAAAAAAAAAAAAGAGCAAAAAAAACAAACAAAACAGAAACAGCAAAAGTCCCACCAACCGAATGTGCGCCCTTCCAGCGAACCGACCAAAGTAAAAGTCCCAAACGAGGCGCTCCCAAAATGGGGAGTAAATGCAAAAAAAGGAAAGCTAAATCGCGCAATGCTCACAAGTGGATGAGCTGATCAGTGGACTAGCGGACGAGCGGATGACCTACCCATATTTCACCCCGCTCAGTCGTCACAACCAAATTGATGACTAAAAAGTATCGATCGAGGGATAGAGGGGAATAGGAACGCCCCAAAAGTGTCTTATTTTTAAGGCAATTTTTGCCGCGTTCTTTACTGCTTGGTTATTATTGTTACCTTGCTCGGTTGCTCGGTTGCACGTTTGGTGGCGGGGGAAAGGTTAGTCACACAGAAAAAGGGGGAAAAGAGAGCAGGCGAAATGGACACAAAAAGTGGAACAGCTGGGACCCCCCATTGAAATGCCTAACATGACGACACTTCCAAATAGAAGGGTAGGAAGGTTACTTCACCCGAATGCAGTTTCCACTTCCCCTTGGTGACTTCAACCTTTTTAATGTTCCCTTTTTTGGGGGTCAGCTTATTGAGACCCCTCAGTCGCAGCGAACATTGCAGCACAGTGGGGGAGAGGGCACAAGCTGCCCCAAAGGAGAGGCATAAAACGGATTTCGCGGCGATACATCCTATGTGCAACCGCGTAAACATGGACGCTCCGAAAGAATCGCGGGCGAATGCCCCCAGACCGCGGCTGAAATGGGCACCCGCTAAGACACAGAAAAAAGTAGCGGCAAAAATGTAGCGGCAAAAATGTAGCGGCAAAAAAGAGCGGCAAAAATGTAGCGGCAAAAAAGTAGCGGCAAAAAAGTAGCGGCAAAAAAGTAGCGGCAAAAAAGTAGCGGCAAAAAAGTAGCGGCAAAAAAGTAGCGGCAAAAAAGTAGCGGCAACAAAATAGCGGCAACAAAATAGCGGCAACAAAATAGCAGCAAAATGGCGGCAAAAAGGAGCGACAAAAAATGAAATGGCTTCGCAAAATCAGCCAGAAAAAACCGCCGCAATCTGTCCAACCGCGCGCTGCAAATCCTCCTTGCTTGCTATTTTGGCAAAGTGCAACTTATGCTTGTGCTCGCCTTTGCTGCCGAACTCCTGTTTTATCATTTGCGTCACTTCGTCATACTTGCCAGCGTACGCTCCATTGGGGGTAGCATCACCCACCAAACTCTGCAAATAGATGTCATCAAACGAGAGGCAAATCATCCCCCCAATTTGAAAAGCCTTAAGAAAACGAAACTGCTCGAAGTAGTCACTCTTGCTGTACTTGTTCTGAAGAATGGGGAACCCAGTCACCAACACGTTTCTGTCTGCCCGTTTTATTTGACCAAGCAGGGATGTGAACGCTCCATCGAGGGTGCGCTTCTCGTCACTGAGGAGGTCGCCGTACCCATCGCTGTGCCAGTCGCTGTGCCCACCGCTGTGCCCGTCGCCATACCCACCGCTGTGGTGCCTACCCCCGGTGCCGCCCTTTTCCGGCTTCCCCGCCTCGAAACGGGCCACCGCCCGTCTTAGCCCCTCCTTCACCATTTCCTCACGCACCAGCTGCGCCATATTGATGGAGGCGAAATTTTTCAAATGAAAACAAAGAAGAGATGACAGGAGCAGCTGAAGCTTCTCATTTTGAGGAACAAACAGGATAATGATTTTGGGGCAGAAGAAGCTTTCCACATTTCGCGGCATGTCCTTGTTCACATAAATGGTCGTCACTTCGATGTTAGTGTGTTTCTTGGAGATAACGATACGTAGGTCTCTCGCCGCTTCGTTATACTTGCTCAGCTTGTCCTTGCGCTTCGACCTGCCCCTCTGCTTGTCCCCGTCGTTCGCCTCTTCCTCATCAGCGCTGCTCACAGGTTTGTCAGCTTTGTCCGCCTCGTTATGATCGCTTCCCGCCTCCTTATTATCTCTTTTCACCTCCTTATTAGCACTTCCTACCTCGTCTTCATCTTCCCGCAGCTCCTCCCCCACAGCGTTGCTACCCCCAGGCGCGCCGACTCCAAACACCCGGTCGTCATTCAGTGCCGCGCAAGTGTTCGAGCCATGGATCATGTGGGCGTCCCCCCCCTGCGCGCTGTGAACAAGCTGAACGACCTTCCTAAAATTTGCGAAGCGATCAAATGCTTCAACAGAACTGCCATTCTCACCACCCGCCCATAAGGGCACATCGCACAACACAACATTGGCAAAAAGGTATTTGCTCGAATGCTTCAAGACACCCTCCAAGTACATCACATAAAGTTCGCTTATCGTTTTTTCCTTTTCTGTTTTGATCCTCTCAGCTAGCTTTTTTACATATCCCTCCGACTTTTCTCCCAAGATGGAAGGTAACTCCCTTAACACGTCTTCACAAAAAAAGCAGTGAAAAGAACCCCCGCTGGAGTCTCCTCCAACTTTCCTCTTTACAAACTCCTTCACATCATAGCTGTCTGGGGCGCAGTAGCAAATCAGGTTGGGTCTAATTCTGTCCTCGACTTTTTTCAAAATTTTTTTCTTTTCTTCGTCCTCCAATTGGTTATCTTCTTGGGCGCCTTCCCCTAATTGGTCAGTGGGGCGAAGCTTCTCCCCTGAGGAGTTTCCAATCATGGTAGCTGTCTCATCCCCTTCACCACCACCACTGCTGAGAGCACTCTGGACTGCTCCCCCAGGTGAACTCACCTCCACTGTAAGGAGACGTCCCCTGCTGGTGAACCAGAGGACAGTACCCGCCAGGGGGGGTGCCTGCGCGGATGCGGCGTTGAATAGGTCAAGCGGGGGGAGTACCTCAGTCTGGCTGGGCTTCTCAACTGGGTGGGACTGCTCACCCCCGTGAACCCCGCCTCCCGCACCTCCCGCACCTCCTGCACCTCCCCCCACGGGCACCACCAATATGCACAGCTTGACGTCGAAAAAGAGCTCCAACTTCCGGAAGTCCTCCACCCCCAAGTCGCTGGGAAAGCCCGAAAATGCAAAATAGCTGCCGTTCAACTTAGACGCAAAGTGGTTCATTTTATTTACTAGTTGGTTTACCCTCTCCTGATTTCTTCCACTTGTGCCGCTACCCTCGTCGCACACCTCGTCAATGAGACGCCGCACACAGTTGGGACAATCCCTGGGCGCCTCCCCCTCACTCATAAAATTCAAGTCGCAGAAAACCACGCGAGGGTATTCATACTGCAGGTATAGGCCAATGAAATCTACGCTCTTCAACGTTAGGTTAGAAATTAGAATGACGCTCCTCTTTGCCACATTTATCAAATCAAACAGGTGGTGCACCCCTGAGGATAGTTTCTCTGCCTTGTTGTTCACATCGAATTGGTGGACTGTCACCCCTTTACTCATTTGGGTCCCCCCACATAGGGCGAAAGAACCGTCCACCTTATAGTGAGCCGCTTTTTTTTGTCTCCCCCTTTTGCCGCTACCCCCCAGTTGAAGCAACCCCTGTTGAGTCTCCTTCCACTCCAAATGAAGCGCATTCTCACCCCCCCTGCAGTTAAAGTGAAACACCACCACCTTTGCATTTGTCCTCCCTTTGATCACTTCCACCTGCTGCATGTTAAGGGGAAAATTGCACAGGACAAATCTTCGGTAATCTCTACCCCTTAGAGAGTTCAACCTTTCAATGAGGAGGGAGAGCAGCCTATCCGAGGTAGCCGCAGAGCAGTTCAGTCCGTCCTCACATGCCTCCCCCGCCTTCTTCCGCCTCTCCTCGGTAAAAAGCTTAACATGGTCGACGAACAGGTAGTTATAACACTCCACCAAAAAATGAATTGCACCCTTCAGGTGGCTCAAGTTCACTCCCAAAAAGACCACTACCTCGCTCTCTAAATTTTGAACCATGTTGTCGAAGAAATTTTTCCCCTTTCGGTAGATTAGTATTTTCCCCTTGTTTAGGAAGTGCTCTATGAGGTGCTTCCCGCCTCCGTGGAGCAGCGAGAGGAACGACTCCATTTGTGCAGCGCTCCCCACCTCGCCGCGTTTCTCTTCACCGCTCTCCCCTTCACCGCTCCCTATCTCGCTTCTCCCCACCAGCAAGCAGAACGCCGTGGGGATTATATCCTCCCGCGTCAGGTAGGCCAAGTCGACCACGCCGCGAAAGCCAGTCAGCACGTAACTACTGTAGGAGCGATTCCTCTCCAGATTCTCCTTCAGAATTCGCCGCATCAAATCTACCGTCAATCTCTTGTACTTCCTCTTCGTGTACTCTATTTTTTTCCCCAGCAAGGATTTCTTCTTCTCCTCCTTCATGCACAGCTCGCTAAAACATAAGTTGATGTAACCTAGTCGTTCCAAATGCTTTACAATTTTTAAGTTGGCCTCATCATTCTCTCCGCCAACCGGGCTGTCCTTCCCCCTAGCGTCAATGTCCGGTATGATAAGAATTTTCTTCTTCCCCTTGGCTGCTTTATGCAAGCTGCTTACTTGGTTGGGACCCTCCCCTTTGGTTCCCCCACCTGCAATACTATTACCACTGCTGCTTCCTATGGGAATGCTACTCTGTTTAACTTTCTCCGCGCCGCCTACGCTAGTTAATCCATCTTTTTCCTTCCCCCCAGGTGGGGACAGATGGCCCATTTTTCTCCCCGCCTCTTCCTTCTTTACATCCCCTTCGATTTGTTCCCTTTTCTGGCGAAGCCACTCGCTGAGCCACACTATGGCTTCCTCACCACTCGGTCTTGACTCACACATTTTGGTAAAGCACTCCAGAAGGACCTCCCTCAACTTGACATTTTCCTCTTCCTTCTCATATGAAGTAACATTTTTGCAAAACAAAAAATTCTTTACCATGTCGACTGTAATCGACTCGTTGTATTTTTCGAAGAGGAAGTGCTGTCTAATGAGGCTGTTTATTTTCCTTTTATCCTTCACGAAGATAATATCATCGCTATCAACGCTGAACATGCTTCTCATACTGTTTGGCCTTTTCAGTTTGGACTCCTTGGCGCTCCTCCCTCCCATTAGGTAGTGCAGACAGGTGATACAGTTCACCCTAGAAAGGGTGATGATTACGTATTGCGTCTGTGGCTCTGCAGTGGGGACTAGCACCCCGGGTTCTTCCAGCATCTTTCTCAAACTATCCTCGTCAACCGATATTATTTTCTCTTCCAACACGTTGAATCCGTAACCATGCAAGTAATCTCGCAGATCGTTTAAGTCCTCTCCACGTAGCGCTCCCCTCCTTATTAGCAAAATGCCATTTTCGCTGCAAAAATTTTCTTTATCAAAAAATAGGTTTATCTCTCTGTCTATGTTGTCCTCGCTGGGGGTGTGCTGCATCGGGGGGGAAGAAAAAAAGAAAAAAAAAAATCACCCGTGAGGAGAGCACTTCCCCCATCTGGGTGCACATTTACCCCCATGGAACTCTCTTTCTCTGTTTGTCCTCCGCCCCTCCCCACCCCTACCACAGCATTCCGCAGCGCGCAAGTCCCATACTTCTTCTTCAAACAGGCACTCGGCATGTCTTCAAAGGGAACCGCAGAAGAGCAGGGGCCACACAAAATCTTCGCCAGCCTTATGCAGTTCTTCGCTTCGACAATTAGGCACACTGAAAGGGGGGGAAGCGAAAATGAGGTAAGCACACATGAGGTGCACATATGATAGATGAACACCTTGGTGCAGCCACACATGCGTCTTTTCACGCACGTCCACTTGCTGCCGAATCGACGAGCTTTTATTTTTCTCCCCTGCGTCCGACCTATTCCCTTCGCAGAGGTCATGAATTCTATCAGGGCATCGTAGTAGGGCTGTTGGGAGGGAAAAAAAAAAAAAAAAAAAAAAAAATACATAAATGCGCAACTGCATAACTACACAACTGCGCAACTGCATAACTACACAACTGCGCAACTGCATAACTACATAACTGCGCAACTGCACAACTGCACAAGCAACCACGCCGCGATGCGATGCGGTGCGTACCTTCCCGGCCGACCCCCCGTACAGCCTGCGCGCCCGCTCCGCAGATAAGACGCCCCTCTTCACCGCCACGATCAGCAAGCCGAAGTTCAAAATGTCGTTCACTACGTCACCTATCTTGTTCTGATCTATCACGTCCGGCTTTAATACGATCAAAGTTCTTTCCAAAAAGTTGTGGTCCCGGGGGGGGAAGAAGTAGTTCAGGTCTCTGCTGAAGTACCAGTCATTTTTGCTAAAGTAGAATGGGACATTCCTGCACGTTAAGTTGCACTGGTACTCTAGGCTGTCAAAGGGGGGGAAAAAAAAAAAAAATCAGCAGAATCAACAGAAAGACGCGACACATGGTGGGTCAGTGTCAAGTGGCCACGCCTAAACACGTGGAAGGAGGCACATGCCCGTGTCTATTCACGTATCTGTGCACACACGTATGTATAACCATTCGAAGTATTTTTCGTCCTTTATCAAGATAGACGTGCTCTTAACTAGCGAATTCAGCTTCGCCGCCGTGTTGCCTTCGATGTGCTCTACCAAACAAATGACGGACAGCCCGCTTTCCACGTACGCGTAAAACTCGCCCAAACTGCTGTACTGCTCGGGCTTGTCGTTTAATATTTCTTTTATTTCATTCTTCGCGGGGAAGAGAAGGGGAAAAAATTTAGGAAAAAAAAATGACAAAATGGTAAAGTGGTACAATGCATTGTAGTGAAAGGGGTCTCCCCAGACAGGTTCCATCCGTTTAATACGCGGAACGAACGCCAAAACTCCGCTTGTTCTTTTCTCCACTATCGTTAGTAGCATCTTCCACAGCATGCCTCCACCTCGTGTGCCCAATTATGGACCAATTGTGCCTACTAGTCTCTCCACCTTTTTGGTTCCCTTTTGCTCATTCTGTCTATTCAATACGCTCCACTGCCTAACACGTGCCTACGCGCCCATGCGCCCATGCGGATGATTAACTGCTTCGTAGTTCGCTTACTTCTGTCAAGTGCACTTTCTTCCTTTTCAAAATGATGAAGTTTTTTTCTTCTAGTTTTTCTAAAACCTCTTCATCCTGCGTCGGGCGAACGATGGGTGTGTGTGATCATCTGCGCATGTGTAGATGTACGTATGCATACGCATGTCCACACGGGTCTGCTGTGAAACGTATGCATTTCCCCCCCTGCGTCACTCATTGCATAAGCTGCGCCAGTTCGCTTCATAATCGCTTCTCCCATTTGTTACTTTAAAATTGTTGGTAACGTCCGGCAATATGATAAAAATACATCTTTCGTCTTTCATCATGATTCAGCGCGAGTACTGACAGAAGAGGAGAAATGCGTGTGAAGGTGTACTGTCATTACGCCAGGCATACTACACAAAAAAAAGGGGTGTTCTCCTTTTGAATAATCTTTCTTAAGGCAGTTCCTTCTGATGCTCATTCGTTCAAGCAAAAGGGTTACAAATATATGGATGACGCCATTTAAATTTGCTCCTTTTTTTTTTTTTTTTTTACAATGAAAAAAGGGTTTAAAGGCATTTTAGACATTCCCCGGAAATTTTTTTACGTACAAAACGTTTCAGCAAATGATGCGCAGAGCCTTACATGCGTAGGAAAAAAAAAAAAAAAAGAGAAAAAAAAAAGTGCAGTATATATTTAAAAGGAAAAGGCCCATCAATCTTGGAGAGTGCTAAACTGCGATGCTTTCCACATGGAAATATGGTTTCCCCCATTTGTTAAAAAATTATGCATTAAAAAAAAAAAATCAAGACAATTTTTGTTTTCCCCTGCGTCTCGCCCATTTTTGCAAGAAATTTTGTTAAAAGAGGAGTTCCTTTTAGCTTCGCTTATCGAATGTGTGTTTTCTCCAGGCTTTTCATCCATAGCGCATGTATGCCATTTTTTACTATGCTGAATGGCGGTCACTCGTTAGCTGTAGCGTGGCCTCACGCGAGGTCGATACCAATTTCGCAGTAACGTAATTGTTAATTGCGGAGTGCCTCTTAAAAAGGCCCATACGGTTACACCCTGCAAAATGGATAAGCAGGCACATATACATGCACACCTACACATGTGTACATAAGGGCACTCCAGTCTCCCCTCGCAAGTTTTACTTTTTAAACAAATTGTACTCGGCTGTGCACTTCTTACGTGGTCTACTCGACATCAACTGCAGCGACGCCATGGTCAACCTCTCTGCCGGGTTGGCAAACTCGTCGCTCTCTTGTGTGCACACCATTTTGAAGCATTCTTAAAAAATAAAAGAAATAATTACCAGCAGAAGCTCTCATTTTGGAATCGCCTCCAATTCTCGTCCATTTTAACAACTACGCAACGGTGTATGTGCTCCCCTTTTTAGCATTTCCCCTGGTAGCGATCGAAGAGAAATTCCAAATAAAAAGGAAAGGGCTGGCAATACGGAGGGAGGGAAGTCTGTGCCAGTACCCCAATTTGATATACACACACATGCAAAAGTTCGCCAATGCGTTCTTTGCTGCTCTATAGCGAGAAAACAGACGAAACTGTGTGCATTTTTTTTTTTTTTTATCTATCTAATTGGTCATAGCTGTAACTAGCTACAAAACAGTGTGGGTTATATTTTACCTGAACAACTATTCAAATTTGTTCATAAAAAAAAACTTTTTTTTTTTTTAATTTTCATATCTATTTGTAGGTAAAATTTACCTGAACGGGTCATATGTTTGGTCCTTAAACAGCCATGGGCGCGCAGCAGCTGGCTGTTTTGTGCCGTTGTAAATTAGCTGTTCACAAAAAAAAAAAAAAAAAAAAAAAAATATACACACATACATACCTACCCATGTATACACCCGTGCGGGTATTTATTTTCCCTTTTTGCACAAGGTGTGCACATACGACGTGGACTTCCAAAACGTACTTCCCATTCGCCAAACAAGGAGTCTTTTCCTTCATGAGCAAGTAAAAAAGGACTTTTAACAAATAGGACAGTAGCAGTTCCTCCCTTCCAACATTGTCCAACAAATGCACGCTTTTCGCGCTGTGTAGCATAAGGCCGAAAAACATTTTAATTTTTAACAGGCCTCCCCACGCAAACGTGCTGCATTAGCGGCTGCGTGCTTGCCTCCTCGTGCGTGTTAACCGTTGTCACAATTTTTACATTAACTCCTGTTGTTCTATGCTTACGTTTCTCGTCGATTTGTTGAGATTCCCAATTTTCGTTGCAGAAATGTCTCAGCAACGGTTTGTAAATCTTCAACAATTTACCCCATTTCACTGAAAAAAAAAAAAGTAGGCTTAAATTAGTTTGCGCGCGCTGTGCACAAAAGAACATGCACGCACGTAGCTACACACCTTTGTACATGCACTCCCCTTTGTCCCGCAATTTGCATACACTCATAAAATAAAAGCGTGGGATAGCATCTCGTAGAAATGACCATTTTACATAGAAGAATATCTCGAATAACAGTGGAGTGCCATTTTTGCCAACAACCGAATGCATAAACAAGTTGAGCGTGTTAGGCTAACCCCAACTGTTAACAAACGCACATGCTCACGTCCCTACACACCATCCCGCGCGTGTCTGCATGTACACATTTACTGCCCACGAGTGAACCCCCTCTTCCCCCGTCGAAGTGACAACTATTTTGTTCTCACATTTATCGTACACTGAAAAAAAAAAAAAAAAAAAACGCCAAAATGAATAACTCCTCCACCGTAGCGTCGAACGAGAGTCCCCAATTTCAGAAGCCCGTGGTTTATAAAAATCGGGCCAGAAGCATCATGAACCAGAGTGTCAGGAACGGGTCGGAAAGCCAACAAACGGAACAAGGCAATGGGACGAGCATCCGGGACAAAATAAGACGGCTCTTTTCGAGCAAGCATGATCAGACCATAAGAGATTTGCAGAAAACGAAACTTACAGCCAATAAAAGCATACAAGAGCAGGAACCAAGTGAGAGGAGCGTACACGAATTCGTTCCAACTCATCAGCAGAATGTAGAATGGCAGCCAGTGTATCGCGAAACTTGTAAGATAAAACTGCCGGTGGATGAAAGTGTGACGAAAATAGCCTTGCCAGAAGAGGTGCTGCACGACTGGGTTGATAGTCAAAAGAAGGTTGCGCAGCAGTTGGGGCGTAGGCAGAAGGGGGAAGACGTCCAGGAGGATGAAGACCAGGAGGATAACAGCCAGGGGGAGGACCTACCCGAGCTTGGCAGCAACTGCCTTTTCAGAAAAAACGGCTCCAAAAAATCCTGCAGGCTTAACAGCGCCAAAGATCAGTACTCCAAATTTAAGTACTATTACAACTACTATTTGGTAGACGAGTACCTCGAGTCGCTGGCTGTGTCCCAAAACAAGAGCCTGGACGCCACTGGACTGGACGAGCACGGCCAGCTGTACGACAACGTGAGTTTGAATGTGAAGCCGATAATCGTCTCAAAGCAGAGGCTGGAGAACGGAGTCCCCTACGACCCCTCCAAGTTGCTGCAGTGATTGGACGCCGCGCCGTCCGCAGGGTGGGGAGTCGCCCAAGGAGAAGAGAGAACAAGCTGAGGTCGCGGCGGAGCGGGCTACTCCACGAAGGTCACTCCACGGGGGGTTCAAAGCGGACTTGCAGCTGAGCGCCACCCAAAATGCTCCCCCTCCCCCAATTAGTGTACCTTTGCACACACCTCTTCGTAAAAAAAAGAAAGCACCCACGTAAGATGCGTTTCTCTCTATAGCGGTGCAAACTTCAATTGCATGCTTAACATACGATACGTACGAGCAAGTGAGCTTTTGCTTTGCCACTGACAGAAGTGTTTTCCCGTGAAGCGCCACCGTGGACGGTACACACGACGCACTATGTAAATATTTCCCCGTCCCACTTTTTTGTCAAAAATGTATGCTAAGCGGTGGCATGCTATTTGTGCGCCCCTGTTTGTATAGCGGTATTTGTTGGCGCCCTCCAGGAGCCTGGCTCACTTTTGTACAACCTTTAAGCAGACTTCCGCCGTTCGTGGGGAGTACCTCTCCACGGGGGTACACCACCACAGGTGTACGTACACACACTAGCTGTTGGAGT
This sequence comes from Plasmodium vivax, assembly GCF_000002415.2. Classification (NCBI taxonomy): domain Eukaryota; phylum Apicomplexa; class Aconoidasida; order Haemosporida; family Plasmodiidae; genus Plasmodium; species Plasmodium vivax. The sequence goes on along the minus strand of NC_009916.1, from coordinate 1,799,420 downwards.
AAATTTGTCCCTTTTGTGGCAGGGGAAGGTGTCCTGCCGAGCCATTCAGATCTGCTTCTTCACACGGAGGGTGTAAAAAGTGGAAGCCATGGGGGAAACGAACATACAGCACACGTTAAGAAGGGGTGGAATATGCTCCAAATAAAAAGGGGGAAAAAATGACTCCCTTTGAATGGGTGCTTATGTGTGCACCTCTGCTTGGATGGGCATATAAACGTGGCGCAATTCGATGCTGCTGTGCAAATGGGATGCTTCGTTGAGGCAAATATGTCAAACTGGGGTGGATCGTCAAACTTGGGGTGGACCAGCCCTACTACCCCCCTACTCCCTCTTCGCCCTCCCCCCTACCGCTGCCCTACTGGCGCACCCTGGCGATGGTCGAGTAGCCCCGGCGGTCCTTCCTAACCTTGTAGAAGCAGTTGGTCAGCCCGTACTGCGAAAGCACATCGACGAAGTGCGTGTCGTGCGTGATGAGAATGAGCTGGAAGGCGGAGCTGTCCTTCCGGAGGTCGACGATATTGGCAATGAGGCTAGCCAGATTTTTAGAATTAGACTTATCCAAATTGGTGGTGGGTTCGTCTAGAGCAAGAATCCCACATTTGATGGAGAAGGATTCCGCTAGAGCCAGTCGAATGATGATGGAGGAAAGGACCTTCTGTCCAGAGGAGCACCTCCCCTTCATATCCAATTCGCAGTTATCTTTAACCATAACGACACGATAATTATAGGACCTCCTCTGCTGCACTTTCCCATTACTCTCCGTTTGTGCCTCCGACTTAATGTATATGTAGTCAATGTCTGCACTGTTGTAGACCCTCCTCCATAAGTTCCTAATGGATAAATTAATTTCCTGCATTTTGAGCGAATGAAATTTGATGATTGCTTGATCGAAGGAGTTATAAAAGTTGCATATATCTTTGATCACATTTTTGTATACAAAAATTTCGATTATTTTTTTTTTATATTTTTTTTCTACGTCAGCGTAAGTGTCTGAGTTCATTTCGCTGGTTAGCTTGTCTATGTATTCTTTCCGCAACTCGATTTTCCCCTTCATTTCCGCTTCCTTCATTTTCAGACTGGTGGTCGCTTTCGAATGGAGGTCTATTTGTTCCCTCAAGCTGTCTTCCTCCAGCTGGACCAATTGGAGTAACTCGCTTCTGTAACCCAAGAAGGAAAAGCTCTCTTCCAAAAATTTGTAAATATTGCAATCCGTTTGGTACACTTCCTCCAGCAAGGCAATTAAGGAGGTTACCTTATGCACCTGTTCCCCCTTCTGTTCAGGGGGGAAGAAGGCATTTCTAAATTTCTCCAGTGAGGAAATAAAACTCCTTTGGTGGAGCAAAAACTTTTCGTGCAACTTCTTCAAATTTGTGTTGATGACAACATTGTGGTGCATTTTTTCGATGTTCATTTTTTCCTCCTGTAGGGACAAAATTTGCTCCTTCTTTTGCCTCACCTTTTTTGCAAGCTCGTTTGATTCATTTTGCATCATTTCGTTGCTGTGTATTTTTTCCTCCACTTGGTTCAGTTCCTCTCTCTTCCTTTCCATGTCCAGTTGAATGGCGGCCATGTGTCGGTGTAGCAGCTTCACCATCTCCACTTTGACGTAATGCAATTTATTTTGGAGCACCATGTCGTTTCTGCACCTTCGGATGTTCCTCCCCATCTGCCTATCCCTCAGGTGCAGTTTTTTTATGCTTGTCACCGCTTCCTCTTCTCTTCTGTATAAGCTATTCTTCCTACGCAATTGGCTCTCTATATACTCCTGCGCTTTGCGGATGGACTCCCTAATTTGTTTTTCCCTTTCTACGCTGCGCTGTGCTTCCTCTGTCTTCCTCTTAATGACTTCCTTCCTCTCACGAATGGCTGCTTTGAAACGAACTGAGAGATCTATTTCTTGCTCCTTCTTCAGTGCCTCCAGGGTGGTGCACATCTGCAGGTTGCCGTACGCCTTTATGAACTTTTCATTATGCATGGCTATTGACTCGAGGGTGATTAACTCCTCTCGTTCGTCCACTTCGCACTTGGAAGATACACACATGCGGGTGTTACTCAAGGGGGGCGCCTTTTCTTCCCCACGTTTTGCGCAATTAACAGGGCAGTCTCCCTTCTGTGGGCAGAAACTCCTCGGGTGGGTTTCCCCATATGCAGTGCAGTGGGCAGCTACTTTTTGCGGTTCATTTGTTGGCTCCTCCCCCAATTTGGTATCCCCTGTGCACTCTTTCCCCGCTTCGTCTTGCTTTACTTCTCCAATGACAACCTGGTGCGTCTTGCTCTCCGCCCAATTTGGCAATGTCTCCCCGAGATGGCAGAACAGGTCGTCTCGCCCAAATAAGCCGCAGCTGTCTTCCATATATGCGCTGACCTTCTCCACCATGAAGTGGACATGTGGACACTCACACAGGAGAGTAACGTTCGGGAGAAACTCCCGGAGAAGCTGCCGCAGATCCTTTTGTGCCTCTCCCCCTTCGAGCAGCTCTAACATCGACTGCAGAGCTTCCCTGTGGTGCTTCCCCCCGCTGAGCATTTGTCTTAGCCCACTCAGTGCGGCCCTCACTTCGGCCCGCTGCACATCCAGCTGATCCCTCTCGCGAAAGATATCCATTTCGCTCTGCACCAGGTGGGCGCACCTCTCCTGCAAAAGCTTCATCAGTTGGTACTTTCCACTCATTTTATTTATCCTCTCGGAGCATCTGTCTACCCCATTTTGCAGATTCAAAAGTTCCTTTTTAAGCGAGTTGATCATTTCACCCAGGGAGGCGCTGTCCCTCTGTAGGGGATCAACCTCCTTGTAGTAACGCCGCAGCAGAAGCATCAATTCTTTTTTTTCGCCTCTTAAATTTGTGAGCGTTTTTTCCTTGTCTTCCATCTCTAGGGTTATGACTTTCCTCTCCTTATCCACCTCTAGCAAGGAGAACCCCTCCGGAGTAGCCTCACTAATGGGTCCCTTGCACAGCAGACACGTCTTCCCCCCCTGGGCATGCTGCAAAAAACGACTGAGCGATTCTTCCTTAGTTTTTAAAGCGACCATCTCCATTTTGATTTTCTTCATGTCCCTCCTGACTTTACCAAAATGGGCGAACATATCTTTTACACTTTTGAAGTTCTTCTTTTCGAGCACCCCCCTGAACTGAGTTAGCACATCTGGGTAGCGTCCTACCCGCTTGCTCACATCGCGCACCGCTTCACAAGTTAGAACCAACCTTTGCTTCAACTTGGAGGCTTCTTCTTCCACCTCTTTTATCTTGTCTTCATATCTGTTTATATGCTGGCTGATCACTCCGTTTAATTTGTTTAAGTAGCTCTGCCCAGGGGGGGCTTCCTCCTTGAGTAGCTTCTTCCGTTTCAGTCGACTGTGGGTCTCTTCGCGGGGCTCGTTCGTCCGTTTGTTTCGTTTGTTGCGAGTTTCTCCAGTGAGTGACTCTCCTGTGAAGCACTCTCCACTGATGGCCCCTCCACGGGGGGGCTCCCTCAAATCCGCTTCGGAGGGACCCCCTAACAGTGTGCAACTTTCCAGTTTGGCAATTTTGGGCACGTTATTTGTTCCTTCCGGTTCAGCGTGCCCCTCTTCATTGGGGTCTTCCTTTTCGTCCTGGCCTCCCCCCTCAACTTCTTCCTTCTCCTCCTCTTCCTCTTCCCCCGTGGAGCACTCCTGCCCGTCGTCTACCCCCTCTGCCAAATCGGCTTCTCCCTCCCAGTCTCCGCTAGTCCCCCCTATGGAGCGGCACACCTTGGGTAGCTTCTCCAGCTCGGAAAGAAGGGCTCTCCTCTCATCGAGGAAGGATGCCACCTTGCGACGCACCCTCCGGAGGTTCAAAAAATATTCCCAAACCTTCTCATAGTGGTTTACAAGGAGGAGCACTTGGTCCAGTTGCTTCTTCAATTTTTCTATTTTTCTGAGCTGCCCTTTCTTCCCCTCAATGTCCTCATCGGCGTGGCTGCTTCCCTCCCCGCAGTTCGCCTCGCCCAAGCCGATGCTGTCGTAGACGCATCCCAGCTGGTTCATTTTGTCTAAATGTTTGCAATTTTGCCTGTACGACTCGTCGCTCCCTTTGAATGTGGCCAAATCATCTTTGTGCCTCTCCATGGTGGCAATTCTTTTTTCCATTTTGGATATCCTCCTTTTCCACCTTTTCGCCTTTTCCGTGAGGATCTTTTTTTTCCTCCTCAGTTGGAGTCTCTCCAAGGCGTCCTTCCGCACCTCGGCTCTGAGCCGGGCCAGCGCCTCCGCGCGTTTCCTGCGCATTTGTTTCGCACAGGGGGGGCTTCCACTGGTGGGGTTAGCACCGCGGATGATATCGCCACGGATGCTGTCACCACGGATGCCATCACCACCGCTATTCCCACCGCCGCTACTCCCACCGCTTTTTTCCGCACCGCTGCTACCCCCCCCGCGGAGCACCCATTTGGGGCCGCCTCC